>NC_086453.1:303562025-303863275 GCF_028390025.1 Pseudophryne corroboree | reverse complement strand
TCAGCAGTCGCTCCAGACTGCCCTGCATCACCGCCAGCGGGTGGGCTCGGAATTCTGAGCCTTTTCCTCGCACCCCCAGTTGCGGGAGAATGTGAAGGAGGAGATGTTGACAGGTCGCGTTCCGCTTGACTTGACAATTTTCTCACCAGCAGGTCTTTCAACCCCAGCAGACTTGTGTCTGCCGGAAAGAGAGATCCAAGGTAGGCTTTAAATCTAGGATCGAGCACGGTGGCCAAAATGTAGTGCTCTGATTTCAACAGATTGACCACCCGTGAATCCTTGTTAAGCGAATTAAGGGTTCCATCCACAAGTCCCACATGCCTAGCGGAATCTCTCCGTGTTAGCTCCTCCTTCAATGTCTCCAGCTTCTTCTGCAAAAGCCTGATGAGGGGAATGACCTGACTCAGGCTGGCGGTGTCTGAACTGACTTCACGTGTGGCAAGTTCAAAGGGCATCAGAACCTTGCACAACGTTGAAATCATTCTCCACTGCGCTTGAGACAGGTGCATTCCACCTCCTATATCGTGCTCAATTGTATAGGCTTGAATGGCCTTTTGCTGCTCCTCCAACCTCTGAAGCATATAGAGGGTTGAATTCCACCTCGTTACCACTTCTTGCTTCAGATGATGGCAGGGCAGGTTCAGTAGTTTTTGGTGGTGCTCCAGTCTTCTGTACGTGGTGCCTGTACGCCGAAAGTGTCCCGCAATTCTTCTGGCCACCGACAGCATCTCTTGCACGCCCCTGTCGTTTTTTAAAAAATTCTGCACCACCAAATTCAAGGTATGTGCAAAACATGGGACGTGCTGGAATTTGCCCATATTTAATGCACACACAATATTGCTGGCGTTGTCCGATGCCACAAATCCACAGGAGAGTCCAATTGGGGTAAGCCATTCCGCGATGATCTTCCTCAGTTGCCGTAAGAGGTTTTCAGCTGTGTGCGTATTCTGGAAAGCGGTGATACAAAGCGTAGCCTGCCTAGGAAAGAGTTGGCGTTTGCGAGATGCTGCTACTGGTGCCGCCGCTGCTGTTCTTGCGGCGGGAGTCCATACATCTACCCAGTGGGCTGTCACAGTCATATAGTCCTGACCCTGCCCTGCTCCACTTGTCCACATGTCCGTGGTTAAGTGGACATTGGGTACAACTGCATTTCTTAGGACACTGGTGAGTCTTTTTCTGACGTCCGTGTACATTCTCGGTATCGCCTGCCTAGAGAAGTGGAACCTAGATGGTATTTGGTAACGGGGGCACACTGCCTCAATAAATTGTCTAGTTCCCTGTGAACTAACGGCGGATACCGGACGCACGTCTAACACCAACATAGTTGTCAAGGCCTCAGTTATCCGCTTTGCAGCAGGATGACTGCTGTGATATTTCATCTTCCTCGCAAAGGACTGTTGGACAGTCAATTGCTTACTGGAAGTAGTACAAGTGGGCTTACGACTTCCCCTCTGGGATGACCATCGACTCCCAGCAGCAACAACAGCAGCGCCAGCAGCAGTAGGCGTTACACGCAAGGATGCATCGGAGGAATCCCAGGCAGGAGAGGACTCGTCAGAATTGCCAGTGACATGGCCTGCAGGACTATTGGCATTCCTGGGGAAGGAGGAAATTGACACTGAGGGAGTTGGTGGGGTGGTTTGCGTGAGCTTGGTTACAAGAGGAAGGGATTTACTGGTCAGTGGACTGCTTCCGCTGTCGCCCAAAGTTTTTGAACTTGTCACTGACTTATGATGAATGCGCTGCAGGTGACGTATAAGGGAGGATGTTCCGAGGTGGTTAACGTCCTTACCCCTACTTATTACAGCTTGACAAAGGCAACACACGGCTTGACACCTGTTGTCCGCTTTTCTGTTGAAATACCTCCACACTGAAGAGCTGATTTTTTTGGTATTTTCACCAGGCATGTCAACGGCCATATTCCTCCCACGGACAACAGGTGTCTCCCCGGGTGCCTGACTTAAACAAACCACCTCACCATCAGAATCCTCCTGGTCAATTTCCTCCCCAGCGCCAGCAACACCCATATCCTCCTCATCCTGGTGTACTTCAACACTGACATCTTCAATCTGACTATCAGGAACTGGACTGCGGGTGCTCCTTCCAGCACTTGCAGGGGGCGTGCAAATGGTGGAAGGCGCATGCTCTTCCCGTCCAGTGTTGGGAAGGTCAGGCATCGCAACCGACACAATTGGACTCTCCTTGTGGATTTGGGATTTCGAAGAACGCACAGTTCTTTGCGGTGCTTTTGCCAGCTTGAGTCTTTTCAGTTTTCTAGCGAGAGGCTGAGTGCTTCCATCCTCATGTGAAGCTGAACCACTAGCCATGAACATAGGCCAGGGCCTCAGCCGTTCCTTGCCACTCCGTGTGGTAAATGGCATATTGGCAAGTTTACGCTTCTCCTCCGACAATTTTATTTTAGGTTTTGGAGTCCTTTTTTTACTGATATTTGGTGTTTTGGATTTGACATGCTCTGTACTATGACATTGGGCATCGGCCTTGGCAGACGACGTTGCTGGCATTTCATCGTCTCGGCCATGACTAGTGGCAGCAGCTTCAGCACGAGGTGGAAGTGGATCTTGATCTTTCCCTAATTTTGGAACCTCAACATTTTTGTTCTCCATATTTTAATAGGCACAACTAAAAGGCACCTCAGGTAAACAATGGAGATGGATGGATACTAGTATACTTATCGATGGACTGCCGAGTGCCGACACAGAGGTAGCTACAGCCGTGGACTAACGTACTGTGTCTGCTGCTAATATAGACTGGATGATTGATAATGAGATGAAATCAATATATATATGTATGTATATATAATATCACTAGTACTGCAGCCGGACAGGTAGATAATATATTTATTAGGTAATGATGACTGATGACGGACCTGCTGGACACTGTCAGCTCAGCAGCACCGCAGACTGCTACAGTAAGCTACTATACTATAGTAGTATGTACAAAGAAGAAAGAAAGAAAAAAACCACGGGTAGGTGGTATACAATTATGGATGGACTGCCGAGTGCCGACACAGAGGTAGCTACAGCCGTGGACTAACGTACTGTGTCTGCTGCTAATATAGACTGGATGATTGATAATGAGATGAAATCAATATATATATGTATGTATATATAATATCACTAGTACTGCAGCCGGACAGGTAGATAATATATTTATTAGGTAATGATGACTGATGACGGACCTGCTGGACACTGTCAGCTCAGCAGCACCGCAGACTGCTACAGTAAGCTACTATACTATAGTAGTATGTACAAAGAAGAAAGAAAAAAAAAACCACGGGTAGGTGGTATACAATTATGGATGGACTGCTGAGTGCCGACACAGAGGTAGCTACAGCCGTGGACTAACGTACTGTGTCTGCTGCTAATATAGACTGGATGATTGATAATGAGATGAAATCAATATATATATGTATGTATATATAATATCACTAGTACTGCAGCCGGACAGGTAGATAATATATTTATTAGGTAATGATGACTGATGACGAACCTGCTGGACACTGTCAGCTCAGCAGCACCGCAGACTGCTACAGTAAGCTACTATACTCTATAGTAGTATGTACAAAGAAGAAAGAAAAAAAAAAAAACCACGGGTAGGTGGTATACAATTATGGATGGACTGCCGAGTGCCGACACAGAGGTAGCTACAGCCGTGGACTAACGTACTGTGTCTGCTGCTAATATAGAGTCTAGACTGGATGATAAATTATTGATAATGAGATGAAATCAATATAATATCACTAGTACTGCAGCCGGACAGGTACTATATATATTTATTATGTAATGACTGATGACGGACCTGCTGGACACTGTCAGGTCAGCACAGCACCGCAGACTGCTACAGTAAGCTACTATAGTAGTATGTATAAAGAAGAATGAAAAAAAAAAAAACACGGGTAGGTGGTATACAATATTATATATATATATATATATATATATATATATATTATATACAATTATATATATATATATATATATATATATATATTAAACTGGTGGTGATTGATTATTAAACTGGTGGTCACTTCAGGACAGGTCACGTTGCAACTTGCAACTAGTACTCCGAGGCCTAAGCAGACAATCACAAAATATATTATTATACTGGTGGTCAGTGTGGTCACAACAATGGCAGTGTGGCACTGACTCTGGCAGCAAAAGTGTGCACTGTACGTTATATGTACTCCTGAGTCCTGCTCTCAGACTCTAACTGCTCCCCACTGTCAGTGTCTCCCCCACAAGTCAGATAATACACTTACAGTCACACTATCTAATCTATAAATATCACTTCAGCAAGTAGTATAGTAGTATACAGTAGTACTCCTCCTAATAGTGCTCCCCGAAAATACTGTGTCTCTCTCTTCTCTAAACGGAGAGGACGCCAGCCACGTCCTCTCCCTATGACTCTCAATGCACGTGTGAAAATGGCGGCGACGCGCGGCTCCTTATATAGAATCCGAGTCTCGCGATAGAATCCGAGCCTCGCGAGAATCCGACAGCGTGATGATGACGTTCGGGCGCGCTCGGGTTAGCCTGCTCGGACCCGTGTAAAAAACCTGAAGTTCGGGCGGGTTCGGATTCAGAGGAACCGAACCCGCTCATCTCTAATTAAATGTAATGCTGTGATGCCCTGTTGTCACCCAGACACGGCAGTCCAGAAGGCCCCACACCCCAGGAGCCACCCCATTGCTGACTTATAGTACAGAATAATTGGATTTACCTAGAATTGTGCCATATACAAAAGTGCAGTTATGCTGGGTACCCTAGTTAAAAAAAAAAACTATTTTATTTTAACTAGGTTTCCGAGCATGACTGCACTTTTGTATATGGCACAATTCTAGGAAAGTCCAATTATTCTCTTCTATAGGGGTCATTCGAGTTGATCGCTCGCTGGCTAGTTTTAGCAGCTGTGCAAACGCTATGCCGCCACCCACTGGGGAGTGTATTTTAGCTTAGCAAAAGTGCAAACGCATAACCAAATTCCACTATTTATTATATGCTAAGCTGTATGATATCAGTAATGCTAGATACAGTGTACCTACAATACCCCCCCTTTTCTCTGTAGAACTACAAGTCTCAGTAGGTAGCACCTCACATTACTGGCAGCTATAGGTGTGCAGTCTTAAGGCCTCACCCTAGCAACCTGAACCTGTCATGCATTCAAAATGGGACTGACACACCCCTGTTTTGAAGAACGGTGCATTGTACTGCCCCCAAATGCCGCAGCATGTCACTCATGCTGTGGCTGAAAGGGCTGTGAGTGACATTGCAAAACCCATTCAGCACTTGCGGAGATCCCCAAACCATCAATTCTGTCGCTCACGGCTGATTTATTTTGTGACTAACGCGTACACTCTGAGCGAGACAGACACTGGGCATGGCCAAGTCACGTGGGACCTGGGGCACCGATATGGACTATTTGAAATAAATGAAGCCAGAACATACCCTCTCCAATCACCACCACTCCCCAACCATACACAATCTGCACTCACGCCTTGTCCAAAGCATGGCGAGTGAAGCGGGTCATGCAAGGGGACGCGGTACACTAATTGGGGTTCTATGTGCTGAAAGGTAAAATTTGACACCCCCCAAAAAATTCAAAAACTCAAGTCAACCTTTTCATGTGTCGACCAGTGGTAGCTCCAGAGGTCCAGGTCAGTATGGGAGTACAGTTGGTGGCAGTAGGTGTGGCTCTCCTATTTAAATTTTGGACTGCGCGGCAGCCTTACCTCTGGTGCCACCACAGGTGTCGACCATTTCTGTGTCAACCTTTTGACCCTGTCAACCTTTTCACCATGGGTATGTTGACTATTTGGTGTCGACATTTTCCCTGTCGACCCATTGGCCCATAACCTGTGCAGGTACACTGAAAGCTAGGCGTAACCCATAGAGATGCTTCCTATTTTTTCATTTAAGCTGCATTCCTTACAATGTTATGCACCATATGTTTATATGGTATACGGTTAATATACTGCGTGTCATGATCCCGGTGTTCAGGACCCCGACAGGCAGTGAAATGCCTGCGGTCGGAATCCCAACCGCAGCCCCGTATTCCCACTCGGGTGGTGGGTTGATGCCACCACCCGAATGGGAATATAACCTGTGGCAAGGGAAGCTCGCCACAAGGCCCGATGTATGGCGAGTGCAGCAAGCCCGCGAGGGGACTCGCTGCGCTTCCTTCCAATATGCTGGCTGCCGGGATCCCACTGTTGGGTATATCATATGTATTCTGTTTATACTTTGATATGCAATGTGCAGTTACTAATAACTTGTATTGATTTGACACTCAGCAATGGAGTTTTCTGCAAGTAGATTTGCCAGCAAGTTTTTCAATAATAAAACCTTATATTAAGTAGTCTCCACTAGCAATTCCTCATTGTATCTCACTCAGGGGCAGATTTTTTAAGCATGGCAAAGTGAAAAAGTGGAAGGTGATAACGCACCAGCCAATCAGCTCCTAACTACCATGTCACAGGCTGGGTTTGAAAAATGACAGTTAGGAGCTGACTGGCTGGAGCGTTATCACCTTCCACTTTATCACTTCACCAGGCTTAATAAATCTGCCCCTCAATTGCCTGCACCTACAGTACAGAGAACAGCACCAAACACCACGGGACCAGCGGACACTCATGGAGCAATCCTGTAAGTCATTTATCTTACCAAACTGTCCGTAAAATCACATCCTTATTAGTTCTTATAGCTGCCTTTGTATAACAAGGATTGCCACACATAGTGGAATCTTGGCAACATTCAATGCTCCCATCATACTAGGATCCAGACCAATACAGTAGAATATAAAGACCATTCATTAGACTACGGATAGAGCCGCGATCATCTAGTGCGGCTCCATGGCAAATGTGTACTCACAGCAAAACTAGGCAATCCGGCGCCAACCCCGCTACGTGAGTGCACAGACACGCTCCCATTGTAGTGAATGGGGCGCATGCGTGTCACGGACGCGCACACGGCCCAGACGCTTTGATAGGCACAGACCGGAACCATGATTAGCGTGGCTCCATCTGTATTTGCAAAATTAAATTATTGGAACATCATTATGTTTGATACACTATGGACTATTCTGTAGAGACATAAGGAGTGATGTACTAAACCTTGGAGAGTGATAAAGTGGAGAGAGATAAAGTACCAGCCAATCAGCTCCTAACTGCTATGATACGGGCTGTGGTTGAAACATAACAGGAGCGCCCAGAGCATGATAATTCTCTTTTAGGGATACAGTGGAATTTTTGGAATACTGACCATGAACTGACTATTGCTACACCTGCCTCTAACACCTACTGTACCATTGGGACACCCAGGGTTAAGCAGAATGCATTCTGCCTCTGCTGGCTATCCTTGCCCAGGCAAACAGTAGGTCATAATCAATTCTGCGTCTGCTGTGCACCGCACCACACATATGAATAGCTGTGGCAGGTGGTGATATAGTGGCTTGGCCCACCTCCCGCAGGCTGGGAATAAAACGCAATGATGTCATGAGGTGATGTCTGCCCGAGGTGCGCAGAGGCAGGGACAGCATTTCTATTGATTTAAGTGAAAAAAAAGTGGGGTGAGATGTGGTTGGGGTGTATTTGGGCATGAGGCTGAATGGATGTAGGTGTCGATCAGGCTGTAGAGATGCAGCTGGGAATGAGGCTGGAGAGATGCAGCTGGGGATGAGGCTGTAGAGATGCAGGCAGGGATGAGGCTGTAGAGATGCAGGCAGGGATGAGGCTGGAGAGATGCAGCTGGGGATGAGGCTGTAGAGATGCAGGCAGGGATGAGGCTGTAGAGATGCAGTTGGGGATGAGGCTGTAGAGATGCAGCTGGGGTGAGGCTGTAGAGATGCAGCTGGGGATGAGGCTGTAGAGATGCAGGCAGGGATGAGGCTGAGAATGCAGCTGGGGATGAGGCTGTAGAGATGCAGGCAGGGATGAGGCTGAGAATGCAGCTGGGGATGAGGCAGGAGAGATGCAGCTGGGGATGAGGCTGAGAGATGCAGCTGGGGATGAGGCTGTAGAGATGCAGGCAGGGATGAGGCTGAGAATGCAGCTGGGGATGAGGCTGTAGAGATGCAGCTGGGGTGAGGCTGTAGAGATGCAGCTGGGGATGAGGCTGGAGAGATGCAGCTGGGGATGAGGCTGGAGAGATGCAGCTGGGGATGAGGCTGGAGAGATGCAGCTGGGGTGAGGCTGTAGAGATGCAGCTGGGGATGAGGCTGGAGAGATGCAGGCAGGGATGAGGCTGAGAATGCAGCCGGGGATGAGGCAGGAGACATGCAGTCAGGAATGAGGCTGGAGGGATACAGCTGGGGATGATGCTGGAGGGATGCAGCTGGGGATGAGGCTGGAGGGATGCAGCTGGGGATGATGCTGGAGGGATGCAGCTGGGGATGAGGCTGTAGAGATGCAGGCAGGGATGAGGCTGAGAATGCAGCTGGGGATGAGGCTGTAGAGATGCAGGCAGGGATGAGGCTGAGAATGCAGCTGGGGATGAGGCTGTAGAGATGCAGGCAGGGATGAGGCTGAGAATGCAGCTGGGGATGAGGCTGTAGAGATGCAGGCAGGGATGAGGCTGAGAATGCAGCTGGGGATGAGGCTGTAGAGATGCAGGCAGGGATGAGGCAGGAGAGATGCAGCTTGGGATGAGGCTGAGAGATGCAGCTGGGGATGAGGCTGTAGAGATGCAGCTGGGGTGAGGCTGTAGAGATGCAGCTGGGGATGAGGCTGGAGAGATGCAGCTGGGGATGAGGCTGGAGTGATGCAGCTGGGGATGAGGCTGGAGAGATGCAGCTGGGGTGAGGCTGTAGAGATGCAGCTGGGGATGAGGCTGGAGAGATGCAGGCAGGGATGAGGCTGAGAATGCAGCCGGGGATGAGGCAGGAGACATGCAGTCTGGAATGAGGCTGGAGGGATGCAGCTGGGGATGATGCTGGAGGGATGCAGCTGGGGATGAGGCTGGAGGGATGCAGCTGGGGATGATGCTGGAGGGATGCAGCTGGGGATGAGGCTGGAGAGATGCAGGCAGGGATGAGGCTGGAGATGCATCCGGGGATGAGGCTGCAGTGAAGCAATAGAGAATGAGGCTGGAGAGATGTAGCTGGGCAGGGGCAAACGCAGGATTTACTCCTGGGGGGTTTCCCCAAATGTAACTATATATATATATATAGATATATATATACACACACATAGTATTTTAGTACCCATTCTGCTGTTGGTGGAGGGCACACGGCAAATATACAGGCATTTGAGTGGCGGGACATTCTATGGAAAAAAATGTATATATATATATATATATATATATATATATATGTAGCACAAACACATTAATTTCATACATACATGCACAAGCACACATATATACTGTACATACACAACACTCATTCACACACATACATACACAAGCACACACATACTGTACATACATACATACATATATACATACACAAAGGTACAGTACTATATTTATACATACTGTACCAGCCCAGGGGTTTGCAGGAGACAGGCACCAGTAAGAAGAAGGAGGGAGCTGCTGTGGTTGAGTATGAGCGGCCAACAGCTCCCTCCGCACATTCTGTTTGTAGAGAGCTATGGATCTCTCTGATGCTGCAGCCCCGCAGTCGCGATTGCAATCGCGGTCGCGGCTTTTGCAGAGACGGAGACACAGCTGTCTCCGACTCTAAAATATTAAATTCAGGTCAGCAGGGGGGGTTTCCAGGTACTCGGAACCCCCAACTGCGTGCGCCACTGCTGGGAATGAGGCTGGAGAGATGCAGCCAGAGATGAGGCTGGAGAGAAGAAGGTGGGAATGGTGCTGGTGAGACACACGCGGGAATGGTGCTGGTAAGACACACGGGTTCATGATGCTGGTGAGACACACGGGTTTATGATGCTGGAGAGACACAGGGGGATGATGCTATTGAGATGCAGGAGGGGATGATGATGGTGAGACGCAGGGGGGATGATGCTATTGAGATGCAGGAGGGGATGATGATGGTGAGATGAAGGGGGAATGATGCTGGTGAGATGCAGGGGGGATGATGCTATTGAGATGCAGGAGGGGATGATGATGGTGAGACGCAGGGGGGATGATGCTATTGAGATGCAGGAGGGGATGATGATGGTGAGACACAGGGGGATGATGCTATTGAGATGCAGGAGGGGATGATGATGGTGAGACGCAGGGGGGATGATGCTATTGAGATGCAGGAGGGGATGATGATGGTGAGATGAAGGGGGAATGATGCTGGTGAGATGCAGGAGGGGATGATGATGGTGAGATGAAGGGGGAATGATGCTGGTGAGATGCAGGGGGGATGATGCTATTGAGATGCAGGAGGGGATGATGATGGTGAGATGCAGGAGGGGATGATGATGGTGAGACGCAGGGGGAATGATGCTATTGAGATGCAGGAGGGGATGATGATGGTGAGATGAAGGGGGGATGATGCTATTGAGATGCAGGAGGGGATGATGATGGTGAGACGCAGGGGGGATGATGCTATTGAGATGCAGGAGGGGATGATGATGGTGAGACACAGGGGGATGATGCTATTGAGATGCAGGAGGGGATGATGATGGTGAGACGCAGGGGGGATGATGCTATTGAGATGCAGGAGGGGATGATGATGGTGAGACGCAGGGGGGATGATGCTATTGAGATGCAGGAGGGGATGATGATGGTGAGACGCAGGGGGGATGATGCTATTGAGATGCAGGAGGGGATGATGATGGTGAGACACAGGGGGATGATGCTATTGAGATGCAGGAGGGGATGATGATGGTGAGACGCAGGGGGGATGATGCTATTGAGATGCAGGAGGGGATGATGATGGTGAGATGAAGGGGGAATGATGCTGTTGAGATGCAGGGGGGATGACATTGGTGAGATGCAGGGTGTATGATGCTGGTGAAATGTGTGGGAATGGCACTGATGAGATGCAGGGTTTATGACGTTGGTGAGACAGAGGGAGGATGATGCTGTTGCGATGCGTGGGGGTGGTGATGCTGGTGAGACATAGGGGTGGATGACACAGGTGAGAAGCAGGGAAGGGATGCTGGTAAGACATGGGGAGATTTTGCTGTTGAGAGACGGGAAGAGGGTGCAGAGGAGCCGCACTATGAGTTTGTGAGTTTGGTATTGGAGTGACACAGGGAGGATGACGCAGGTGAGACATGAGGGATAAAGGTGGATAGATTCATGGGAATGACTCTGGAGAGGTGCAGGTGGTTGTCACTGGAGAGTCCAAAGAGGATGGTGTCTCTCCAGGATGTTTGATCAGGGAAGATCACATTTTGCCCTGCCTCAAAACTTAATTTACTATTTATTATCTGAATGTATAGTACCTCTGTTATATGAAGATGACATATTATTCCTACACAAACAGGGGACTTCCACATGATCTCCCATATGTTTACTGATGACCAGCTCAAGACACTGCCTAGGGGGACTTAATGTCTTCCCCCATTGCAGAGAAACCACCATATAGGTAAGAAAAGCATCAAACATAGGGGATACATAGGAGTTGTATAAAAAAAAAAAAAAAAACATGAGTCACTCAAACAAAGACTTGGGGAGTCGGGACCCCATAAATAAGAACTGAGAGACTGCCACTAATGGCATAGAACATTTACTTTCTTTTTAAGTGACCTAACATTGTAGTATAAGCATGTGGCAAGACTGTTAAAAAGTACCTAAATGTGTTTCACACTATTAAAGCCCCCAAAGCTTCTAGGGGCCTGAGCGGCCCCTGGCTCTTCACTTCAAATTTCCTATACACAACAGTGTGAGATTTTACCTTGCTTTCCCAATTTACTTACCTTACTGTATGTTTGTTTCCAATGTGTGTTTCATGACCAGTATACAGCCAGAAGCAGTGAAAAGTGTGGAGAAGTGAGCCAGTGGAGAAGTTGCCCATGGCAACCAATCAGTGTTGAGATGACATTTAGAAAGTGCATTCTATAAAATTATACGTAGCTGATTGGTTGTCATGGGCAACTTCTCAACAGGCAGACTTCTCCACACTCTTCACTGTTTCATGAATAGACCCCAGAATTTGGAAGAATGTGTTTGTTTTTTTTGAGAGGAAACTTTATTTCCCTTCCAGGTACCAGCAACCATAGTTGCACCTCTGACCCTATCTAAGGCACCATCTAAGAGTAGCTACACCTAACATGGTGGTTGTGTGTGTGTTTGGGGTGGGGGGGGGGGGGAGGGTTTCCACCACCTCTCTAGGACCACTTTATACCCTGGGGACATCAGCTGCATTGTGGGGTAGTTTATTCATACTGTCACGCAGCAAGTCATATGGGGATTATATGTAATGAAAACATGACATATTGTTAGATCTGTATCATTAAGTACCTGGAACACTCTGATTTTATTGTTTGTTAATTCTTTGGGACTGAACTTCCCTCATCACCGGAGCAGCTAGGGTATAGCATGCAATTTTGATACCTATTGAACGCTGTTACCTCACAATTTATTTTAGAAACATCTTTCCTCTTGCTGTAATTATACCATATTTTTATTGACAACAGAAAGATATTTCTCATTTGTTCTTCATGTGCTGTCTTCAGCTCCTGATGTTTAAAGCTTTTTCCATAATGGTTGTCTGCAACTTTTAATGATATTATTCTGTCAATGAGAGCCAGAGGGGAAGCAGTTTGTCTTTGTTTTCCATCTACAATAACAGCAGAGAGATCACTACAGTGCGTGATTTATTAACAATGTGATTTTACAAGCCAGCCACTATTGATAAATGGGTGCAATTTTATAGGCCAAAATCAATACCCTTTAATCGAGTCAAATCTGAGCAAATTAAATTAAATGAAGATTTCAGAAAAGCCAAAAGTAAAACAAATTAAATTATATAAAATCTAACACATCGGAACCTGCTGTTTTGGGATCTTATGAAGTCCCTCGTTTATTCTTCCGTGGGTTATTAAAGTATTTTTTTCCCTGTGTCTCCTAAAATAAAACCTAATTCAGCTAACATACAATTAAGCCCTTGTTCATGTTGGTATAGCAGTTTGTTTTATAATTACATTTTAATACGCTGCAATAAATCATAAGATGATTACTAAAAAAAAAGCATAAAAGGCAACTAAATAGTAAATGTAATTTGATTTATATTATGGTGGAACTACTAAGATTCTAAGATGATTAGTTACAAGTATGAAAACACATCATGAACTTTTTGTTTTTTTTGGGGATAGATACTCTTTGGAAACATATATATTGGGTTTTTGATGCTAGTGTCCTTATAAGTTGTAATTAAATCTTAACACCTATGTACTGTAATATTGTATTATAAAGTTCATGTCAGATGCAACCAAGAAGGAGTTCACCACTTAAGGCCCATACACACTAGAAGATTTTTTACACCGCTTTGAGTGATAATGAACGTTGTGAACGATCTATCGTTCAAATCATCTAGTGTGTACACAGTGAAGGATTGAAGTGGGTCGTCACTGTTAATGCATGTAGCTCAATCCCCTCAATCCCAGCAGATCGTTCGGGGTTCAGATCGTTTGTAAAATCGCTCAGTGTGTACACTCAATATCGTCTGTCAGGGAGTTCAAGGGAAATCACTCATCTTTCACATTGTTCATCTTTCACATCTTTCAAGTCTTCTAGTGTGTATGGGCCTTTAGCTAGTTAGAAGATTCAGAAGTTGATAATGTGTGGGATGGATGAATGGATGGATGGATGATTATAGTGCTTAAAATGGTCCTAGAGAGGAACTCACCCCCCCCTCCCACCAACGCCCACGCAAGAAAGGTATTGAGTGCGCCCCCCCAAAAAAGGGGCATGGTCTCAAAAAGAAAGAGCCGTGTTCACACAATAGTATCCCCAATTAAAATTACGTCACACAGTAGCACAATCTTATTCACATTACACCACATAGTAGTGTCCCTTTTTCATGTTATACACACATTAGTGTCCCTTATACATAATGCCCACAGTAGTAGCACCCCTAATACACATAATACCCACAGTAGTAGCACCCCATAATACACATAATGCCAACAACAGTAGCACCCCTTATACAATGCCCATAGTTGTAGTGCCCCTTATGCAATGTCCACTGTACTGGTATTCCCCACAGTGGTAGTGCCCCTTATATAGAGCCCATAACAGTGGTGCCCCTTTGCAATGCCCCCAGTAGTAGTGCCCCTTATGACCCCAGGAGTGATGCCCCTTATGAAGTGCCCCTTTTACAACACCCTCATTAATAGTGCCCCCAGTAGTAATGGCCTTAATGGTAATGCCCCCAGTCATTTAGCCCCCTGCAGTTATGCTCCCAGTAGATATGCCCCTGTAGTTATGCCCCCAGTAGTTTACCCCCAGTGGTAATGGCCCTGCGGTTATGACCCCAGTAGTTTACCTACCCTTTAGTTTAGCCCCCAGTGGTAATGCCCCCAGTAGTTTAGCCCCAGTTCTGGGCACCTCACTATAAAAAAGATATCTTGGAATTTAAAAGGGTTCAGAGGCGAGCCACCAAACTGGTTAAGGGGTTAGAGGAACTGAATTTTGAGGAAAGACTTAGAAGGTTAGATTTGTTTACACTGGAAAAGAGGTGTTTGAGAGGGGACATTATTAATATTTATAAATGCATAAAGGGACAACACAAGGATTTATCAAACAATCTGTTTATCAAAAAAAGGCTACATAGGACACGAGGATACCCCCTGATGTTAGAAGAAAAAAAAATTCATACACAACTGAGAAAAGGGTTCTTCACAGTAAGAGCAGTAAGGAATTGGAATTTTCTGCCAGAGAAGGTAGTAATGGTGGACTCAATCAATAAGTTTAAAAATGGATTAGATAAATTCCTAGCGGAAAAAAATATCCAAGGATGCAGCATTTAAATGATATAACATTTTATAATACAGGTTGAACTCGATGGACATTTGTCTTTTCTCCACCTCATCAACTATGTTACTATGTAACTATGCATGAAGCGTCCACATCCATTGGGTTTGCACATGCTCACTGGCCGTAGTGCACTTGCATGACCCATCACCATGCAATCGCATTTCAGAAGGATGCAAACGCATAGTGATTGACATCGTGGACATTTGGCGGCGGCACCGTGGCATTTAGTGGGTGTGGTCCAGACAAAGCAGGCGTGTCCGGGTGATTTCGGGGGGGGGGGGGGGGGGGGGGGGCTAAGTGGTGTCACACACAGCTGCCCCTAGAAAAAAATGTCGCTGGACCGCCTACCAGTGCAACAAGGCTGCACAAGCAGGGGTTGTCCTCAAATCGTTGCGTGCGGCGCAACACACATGCTGGGCGGCCTTGCCCTGTGCTGGGTGACCCCCAGCATGTGAGTAGCTGGACGCAGGTCTTGCTGTGGAAGCAAGATCTGCGTCTATCTCTGAATAACCCCCTATATCCACATACATTTGTGTACAGTCAGTACAGTAAGACATTGCTGCAGGGGGGTGTTCATTACTGTAACACTCCCTAGATCCAAGATGAACTTAAACTGTCAGCAGAAGGGTGGACTAGACAGACTGATTGAGTATAAACCCTGCACTTATGTCATGAAAGCTGTGATAAATGAATGTCTAGTTCTTTTAATAGCAAAATTAAATTACTGTCCAGTCCGCTTCTGGTGACATCTCCTTCTTGGCAGTGTCTATAAACAAACATTAGCGTGAAGAGCTGGCGCTATATGAATAAATGTACTCTGCTAGACTGTTCTCTGCAGCCATATGCTGGGGAATACATTACAGAACAGCGGATAACAGAAACATTTCATAGAAAATAAAGATGCCATAGTCCTCCTATTGTGAATGTGATTGTTAGATCAAAGTACTTGTTGTTCTCCATTATTCCCACACACACACACACACACACACACACACACACACACCATCGCACAAACACACACACACACACACACACACACACACACACACCATCGCACACACACAGACACACACACACACACACACACACACACACACACACACACACAAGCACATATTAATAAATTGAACCTTTTAGTCTTTCTTCCATTGACCAGTATACCTACCTTTATTGGGGTATGGGTCATTAGGTTGAAAAGACTAGGTCGACATGGAAAAAGGTTGATATGAGTTTTTTTTGGTGTCGTTTTCTTTGTAAAGTGACGGAACCCCAATTAGTACACCGCTACCGCTACGCTCGGCAGAGGTTACCATTCCCAATCGTGGGAATCGGAAAGTATTAAAAAGGTCAAAAAATGAGAAAAACTAATTTTGACCTTTTTCCATGTTGACCTAGTACATGTCGACCTAGTGACCATGTCGACCTAATGTATGTCTACCAATAGTGGTCGACCTAATGACTGCTGACCTAATGACTGTAAGCCCTTTATTGACCCTTTTTTTGTGTGGTTGCAGTACTAGTTAATGATGTAAAAGGGGTATAGCTTAACTATAAGTATTGTCAATTGGGGGGGGGGGGCTTGTTTGGATGTGGGGCACGGCATAAAGTGTCCTAATTACTGTAATGTTGTTAGCATTGTACTAATATCTCTTTCCAGAGCCTTCAGCTATATTGTAATATGTAGGGCAGGCATGGGGAACTTTTGGCCATCCAGCTGTTGTTGAACTACACATACCAGCATGCCTTGCTACAGATTTGCAATTTGGCCATGCTAAAACTGTTGCAGGGCATGCTGGGATGTGTAGTTTAACAGCAGCTGGAGGGCCGAAGGTTCCCCATCCCTGATGTAGAGTGTCTACGGGTGTATGTCTTATGTATACTCATCTGCATGTGTTGCACTTTGTTAGCTCTTAAGAATGTGCTAAAATCTCTCCACTGTGAAAAAATCATTTACAGTATAGTATATCACCCATACGTCTGTCCAAGAAATTCCGTAGGGTGGTCCTCCAGAGTGCTGGTGTGGGGGTCACGGGATCGAGGGGGTTGGGGTATCTCCCAGGAGTCTTGGGGGAACTCAGTGAAATTTGGGAGTTTCCTAGACTTTCCAGTTTAGTAGCCGGGCAGGATACAACCTCTCAGGTTGCTTTGTGTGTTCTGTGTTATGTTAGTCCTTTCTCCACCTCTATACACTTCATAATAGCAATTTAGCAATTCCTGCAATGCAAAAGCTGCAGTTTTCTTTTGCATATGCCTGTCATGACTGTTGATCCACATCTTTTGTCAACCAATCAGAGTAATCTTGCGGTGCTTGTCAAAAACTTCCTTCATGCCACAAACATTAGGTGCTGCAAGAGTGTACTTACCTACCTGGGCATAATATGCAATCTCTGGGACCCACAAAAACATTTTGGTGGTGGGGAACAGAGATGCTGGGGTAGGAGGGGGAGGGGGGGGTAGAGATTCTGGGAGATGCTCTGTAGGCTGCCCCCTTCATATCCTGGGCCCATACAGCGCATCTCAGAGCATATGCCGGCTTGCAATCATGTTCAGTAAAGCACAGTGGGGACCACAATAGCGGATTAACACGCAGTGATTTCCACTCCCCTTAAACTATTGTAGCCAAATGGGCTGTATTGGCCACTGTCCGCCGCATTTACCTACTTTTCCTGTTTCCAATTTCTTGGAAATTCTTGGAGGTATGTGCAATTGGGGGGGGAGCTTGTTGAAAATGCTGATGGTGAAAAGTAGGTGGGGCTACTATCTTATTACGCTACTCCCACATCAGTTTCCCCCGGGTTGAAAGAGCCTGCTGTTAAATATTCACTGTGACGGACAGGCTTGGTGATATGATTCCCACCAAGGCACACTGTAACTGTAGGACAGAATGCAGCAACATGTTTGCTGGAAGAGTTGCCTACTCTCCCGTGAGACCAGGAGCCCTCCACCCAATTCAGGAGTCTCCTAGACATTCCAGGAGAGTAGTCAGCCAGGCACAAATATAACTGCTGAGCCAATAGCAACAGTTTTTGTGTTACCATCCATTGCGTTGTTTTATTTGTAAATAGTTTGTAATATACTGTATAATTATAATGCACATTTCAAAATATGTATGACCTGCCTTCCATCATAAAAAGGCCTATTGCATATTGAATAAAAAGGGAATCACATAAATATTATTTTATAGTTATAGCTTCAATTTTTAAGCTCTTCGTTTCCCAGGTCTGAAAAGTCGCTGGTTTACAGTATAATCTGTCCATTGATCTATTTTCTCCTTTTAGGAACATCTCTTAATGCTGACCTTTTGGTGTACGCTCTCTGCAAATGAGAGAATGTGACAGGTTTAGTTGTGACTCCCTTGCATCTGTTAAGCATGTAATAGATTTAAAGTAAAGGTTTTCCGTTTGTACAGCAAATCAGGAGTGTTATATATTTTATTTTATTCATGTGCAGTGAAGCCTCTCTCTACTTGAGTCTTCTGGGAAAATATCTGGTGAGGTAAGAAGTCATATGGGGGGTCATTCGGAGTTGTTTGCTCGTTGCCGTTTTTCGCAACGCAGCGATTAGGTGGAAAATGCACATGCGCATGGTACGCAGCGCACATGCGCTAAGTAATTTTACAGAAAACTTTGGAGATTTACACAAGCTTGAGCGACATTTTTTGAACGCACGAGTGATCGTAGTGTGATTGACAGGAAGTGGTGTTTCTGGGCGGAAACTGGCCGTTTCCAGGAGTGTGCTAAAAAACGCAGGCGTGCCAGGTAAAAACGCAGGAGTGGCTGGAGAAACGGGGGAGTGGCTGGCCAAACGCAGGGCGTGTTTGTGACGTCAAACCAGGAACTTAACGGACTGAGGTGATCTAGGAGTAGGTCTGGAGCTACTCAGAAACTGCAGGAAATTATTTAGTAGCAATTCTGCTAATCTTTCGTTCGCTATTCTGCTAAACTAAGATACACTCCCAGAGGGCGGCGGCCTAGCGTGTGCAATGCTGCTAAAAGCAGCTAGCGAGCGAACAACTCGGAATGAGGACCATGATGCCCTATTTTGACAAATGTGTTGCTTCATCATCTATACTAGATAAATGTTACATAGAAGACAGAGAATCTGCTGGGATCTATGGGGGTCATTCCGAGTTGATCGCACGCTGCAACTTTTTGCAGCCCGTGTGATCAACTAGACGCCGCCTATTTCTGCATAGCAGGGCTGCGATCGCTTGTGCAGCCCTGCTATGTAAAAAAAGTTTCGTGTAGATCAAGACCAGAGTAAGAGTTACTTACCCTGTGCGATCAATCCAGCGTTGCAGGTCCCGGAACTGACGTCAGACATCCGCCCTCCAAACGCTTTGACAGGCCTGCATTTGGATCTCCACGCCCAGAAAATGGTGAGTTGACGCCTGGTTCCGCCTTCCTCCTGACCGCTTTCTTCGTTAGCAGCGACGCTGCCGGGCGTCAGCCGTCACCGGGCAACAACGCGCATGTGTCTGAAGCTATTCAATTATTGCCTGCGACTAGCGCTGAGGGTGCACTTAACGTGGATTTCTGCTTCAGTGTGATTTCCTAGGGCCTAATTCAGACCTGATCGTAGCCCTGCAAGATTTTGCAGGGCTACGATCAGGCACACTGACATGCGGTGGGATGTCCAGCACAGGGCTAGTCCGCCCCGCATGTCTGGCTCCCCCCCCCCCAGCAGCGATGCTTTTGCACTTCAGTAGTAGCTCCTGGCCAGCACAGCTTTTGCATGCTGGCCGGGAGCTACTCGTCGCTGTGCCTGCGTTGGCCGGACCGCGCCCACAAAATGGCGGCCCAACGCCGCCACGCAGACCCCTTTCGCCCAGTGACCGCCTCTGCCTGTCAGCCATGCGCCGGCGCACTTCTGACCTGATCGCTACGCTGTGATGAACGGCAGCGTGTGATCAGGTCAGAATGACACCCTTAAATACTTTCAACATGCACTCTCATTTGAGTGTGCTGTTCGTTAGCTCCGTACAGTGTTGTAATGGGGCATGAAGGGCTCACCGGGGGAATGCAGTAGTAGGGTCCAATGTTTAGGGGTGTGGCCAGTCTCAAGAAGGGGTGTGGCCTGCCACCACAGTGGTTTGCCTGACCATTAGAGAGTGCATGTTCTGGGCCCCTTGATAAAATATGAAGTGCACAGTCTGGAGTCTGATCCCTAGAGGAGGAGGTGTGGGCCCCCCAGGCAGCGGGGCCCACCAGGGGTTTCCCCTGTACCCCTGTGGGCCAGTCTAACCCTACCTCTGTAGAACACTAATACCCCTTTCCACTAGCTCAAAAAACACGGGTAAATGCACGGGGGCGCGCATTTACCCGTGTTTTTTGCAAGTGGAAAAGGGCCCCCCCGCAAAAACCCGGATCAAGTGACCCGTGAATCCTACCCGGGTAGCTACCTGGGTAGGACACGGGAATGATCCGGGTAGGGTTGTAGTGTAAACGGGAGCCGTGTCGATGCGACACGGCTCCCATTTACATTGTATGGAAGAACGGCGCTGGGAGATCATGTGATCTCCCAGCGCCGCCCCTGCCGCGTCACTAGAAGCGTCACCAACCCGGCAATATGCCGGGTTGATGACTGCTGATGGGAAAGGGGCTGAGCACGGGTCGCAGCAGGGCAGCTCCCGTGTCAGGCTCCCGGCTGCGACCCGTGCTCGTAGGTGGTAAGGGGGTATAAATAAAAAGATTTGTGAAGACAAACTTCACATACTACAGCTCTAATTTTCTAATTGCTGTAGTAGTTACACAGCAGCAAATGGAAAATTAGGGTGTGAAAAAATCCTTGACAGTTTACAAAGTACAAAAAAGAAAATTACCACTGCTGTAAATATGAAGAGCAGTGGTAAAATGCAATGTAATAATTAAACAACCCGACTAGTGTGTACTCTCATTAGTATGAAACAATTCTATGGAGTACTATTCCCATTAAGTATGTGATCTTATGGGAGTATTATCACAAACAATAAAGTCTGTAATTAGATGAATGTCCCAAAGTACCTTCATTGTAGATCACTGTCCTGACCTTCCATCATCTTTAATCTGCCACAGCTAGTCGGTATTCTGCTACCGAGTTACGTCCTACAAACAGGTAACACTGTCTGGCAGTCAACTGAGCTTATTCATCTCTGGTGGCCTAGAAAACAAAAGCTGGCTCTAGACGGGGTTGGCAATTTATCAGTATCTGAGGAGCCTCCCTGGTTCCCTGTATTACTGAAATACCACAAAACCAGATGAATCTGGAATTTCAGCATTCTGCATGGCTAAGCTGATAGCGGAGATGGTCCCAGAGCCTCCCTGCAATGTCCCAATACTCAAAGTATGAATATTCTCCTGATTAGCCAAATGTAGAAATTGTAGATGTTTACTCACAGTATGTACACAGCAATGATCAGAGTCCAGGATACACCAGTAACTGGGATGGGACCAGAGCTTATAAGCATAACAAGCAAATGACAGTAACACCAGGTAAATTAAGCAGTAGTTCTTTCCACACTATGGGAAAAATTTAGTTAATTTGGGCCGATTTTGATTGATTTTTTTTATTTCGATGTTTGGTCAATTTTTGATCAATTTTATGTTTCAGGTTCTAAATCACACATTTACTAACAGATGATTTTTTACATTCTTTAAAAAAAATGTCAAAAATCATCTGTTAGTAAATGTAGAATCTAGACCCTGAAATACAAAATCGACCCAGATAGACTTTTAGTAAATATACCCCTAAATCCCCCTGTCAAAAATCATCTGTTGGTAAATGTGTGATTTAGACCCTGAAACACAAAATCGATCAAAAATCGATCAAAAGATCTGATTTGGTTGAATACCAAAGTTGTGTACTGCAGGATATTCCACCAGAAGTCAGCCAACAGAATGTGTGGCAAGGGAGGGAAGTTGATAACTGTAGACATGGCAAAACTGCAGACTGCAACTGAGCCAGGAATGAACGGACAGCATTTGGAAGCTGGACTGGATGCAGGAACGTGGATGGTGGTCTGGGAGCCAGGCCAAAATCCCAACTATGCCCTGGGATCAGAACCAGGGTCTGTGGTAGTCTAAAGCCAGGAACTGAATCAGGAATATAAGCAGCTGTATATGGAAACTGAACCAGGAGCATACAGCACTTGAACCAGGAATTGCAGGATCTGTAGCAGGAAACAAAACCAGGAACTTGCAGCACAGGATGCTATGCTGGGAGCAAATGCTCTCACTGGCAGATGTGGCGTGTCAGGACAGAGCTCAAATACCAGACAGCCAATCAGCACTGAAAACAGAAAGGGGGATTATCACCCCAGGTGCCCAGCCCCCCCCCAGCACACTAAATAGTACCTGCAACAATACTTGAAAAACTATATGGTAATAAAAATTCAGATATTTGTTGCATGCATTTGCAAATACATGGTAAGCCAATAGGCCACTTCATGGCACGGGGGTGGGGCCCTGGAGAAAGGATACGGCGCGCTCACTTACCAGGCCTACGTACCACTCGGCTCCCATCCTCCACCTTCAGTCCGTCGAGACAACTCAGACGATACTGGCACACGTCCACACACAGAGGAGAACTTCCTGGGGTGACCTGAAAAGAATGGGGGACACACTACGCAGGGGTGACCTACACTGGATTCAGTGAACGGTCATCATTGGCACTTGCGGCCTTAGACTGGGTCCTCCCGTAGTGGTGCAAAGCACCAGGCGCGACCCTGAATGAAAACGCCCAAAGGAGAGGTAGGGGAAGGGGCAACATAGACCACAGACAACACACGAAACACAAATCCGCTCACCAGCTGTGTCCTCGGATTCCTGCCAGACGACTGGCCCTCCTTCTTTGCTCCTGTAAGAGAACACACAACACAGCCCACGGGACGTGGCGCTGCTTACGCTTTATGATGGAGAGACACTTTTATACAGAGGTTATCACATGATACCGTAATACTGTGTCGACCTTGTGGTACTCACCAACGCGTACTTCCGACAGCCTACCTTTCATGGGGGCCTGGCTGTGGGGAAAACTAAGAACTCATCACACATGTGGCGTAGCGCCAACTTATGCAACCCGCGGCCCAGCGCCGACTTAAGCAACCTGCGGCTTAGTGCCGACTTACCACACCTGCGATGTAGCGCCGACTTACGCAACCTGCGGCCTAGCGCCGACTTACCACACCTGCGACGTAGTGCCGACTTACCACACCTGCGATGTAGCGCCGACTTACGCAACCTGCGGCCTAGCGCCGACTTACCACACCTGCGACGTAGCGCCGACTTACCACACTTGCGGCCTAGCGCCGAATCAAGAGATACCACGGCCTAGCGCCGACTTACCATCCCCACAATAGCTTTGGGCTTCCTTGCCCTGGATGCCCCGGCCTATTGCTGCCTATCTGGGGGACTTGCATTGGCCTGCTGCCCACCTACCTAACCCTGTACCTGATGGCCTAACGCCCACCTAGGTGTGAGACTATCGGGCCTAATGCCCACTTGCCTTCCCCCAGGCCTAGTGTCCGCCTATGGTGCCTCAGGCCTGTGCCTGGTTTACCCACGGGCCTAGTGCCCGCCTATGGTGCCTCAGGCCTGTGCCTGTTTTGACAACTGGCCTAGTGCCTGAATCCCTGGTGGTCTGGGTGCAGGGGGGCACCACCTGGACTTACCCGTCCTAAGGGCCGCGGCTGGACCAAGACTGGTCCGGCCACGCCCACCGCGTTGTCTTCACCGGAGGCGGGATAGCTCCCACCACCTCCGGGCTTTCTGCAGTCTTCGCCTGGGCAGCGGTGGCCAGTGCAAGCTCTTTTGCGTTGCACACCACTGTCCCAGGGCTTCCGACGTCTTCACCGACAGGCGTCGACCCTTTGTACTTCACCCGGCGGGCGGCGGCGTGTCTCAGCTCTTTTGCAACTACCGTCGCCCTCCGGGACTTCCGGCGCCGTCTTCCTTCTTCAATCTTCAGGAGCTCTTTCTGCTCCTTCTCCGTCGCTGAACTGAGCCCTCGCGCCCGGTGCTGGCTAATACAAGCCAGTACCAGGGGGCGGGGATATGACGCGGCGAGCCGGGATAGGCTTGCCGCCGCCACTCCTGATTGGCTGCCAGCTCGCGAGCCGTGATTGGCTCACAGCTGGCGCCAAATTCAAAAAGCTGCGCTGTGATTGGTGGGGTCTGAGTCCCGGAGGATGCAGGCCCGCCGCCATCACCCGCGTGGAGCGGCGGTGGCGATTCACCAACGGCCCCACGCCCGCTGTTGAACTCTGCCACCAACTGGGCAGGGGGAGACCGGACCATGCCCAGTCCCCAGTGCTGCCCGAAGCCAGCGCCACCGCTGGGCCGTCCCAGGCAATGAGGTATGTGAGTGCTAGTAGCAGGGCCAGTGACCGCACGAGTACACTGGCCCTTGCTACATTCCTCCACGCTTTTTCCTTTGTGGTCCCCACAAAGCTGACGATCACCCTTGTCCTGGCGTCAGGGCCTTCATCACTTGTTCGGGCGGTTGGCCCTCATTCAGGTGCCCCACGGCGTATCTGCGCCTGCATCTGTGGAGGGAAAACTCACCTTCCCCCGTTGGGCGGGGGGTGCTATCCCCTCGGGCACAACCATGGGAGGTAGATCCTCCATGGCGATGGCGGTTACCTCCTGGAGCTGGTCCTGACCCTCTGGGACACTGGGATCCCCATCTGATGGCATATTCTCCCACCCGGCGTCATCATCCGGGTTGTCTGCAGGTTGGTCGGCAACCGTGGGTTCCTCATCTGATGACATGGTCTCCCACCTGTCGTCGTCTTCTAGAATATCCGTATCTTGGTGGGAGACACTGGATTCCTCGTCGGATGACGTGGTCTCCCACCCATCGTTGTCGGGGTCTCCAAGGGTGTCCGTATTTTGGTCGGAGACACTGGACAAATCGGAGGACCTGGTTGCCCACTCGTCGTGGTTGGGTTCCTCTCGGTCCGTCCAGCTCGATGATAGGTCGTCCCTAGGCCAGGGGCACTCTGGGCGTTCGTGGTCGGGATCGCCGCAGCCTTTACATCTCTCTACCTCCCCTGTGCTCCAGTCTTCATCCCAGGTACAGCCCTCGTAGCTGCAGCCATAGTTGTCACGGGCAGACCAGTCGACCTCTCGCATCCGACGCTCCTCCTGGTGCCTGTCTTCCGCTCCCTTCCTCTCGGCTTGCCAATTGCACCAATTTCTGATCGCCCGGGCGGAGGCGTATGGGTAATCCGGCGATTCATGGTCCACTTCTCCGCAGAGCGTGCACCAGGGTTCGTCCAAGCCCTGCTGGGTCCAGTGTTGTCCCTTGGATTGGATCGCTTGGTAGCTGCATTCTGGGGGCCATTCCGTGTATTCCACGGGGATTGGTGTTGACCTTGGGGGCTCGGTCGCAAAATAATGGCTGCCGCTACGGATCCCCGCGACCGACGGCTGTATCTCGACATCCGCTCTAGTAGTAGGCGGCCAGGGGTACTCCTCAGCCTGCTGGTCCTGTTGTTGGCCCATCTTGTAGGGGTCTGTGATGGCTTGCTGACGTTTCTTCTGGCGGCATTCCTCTTTGTTAGGCTTTACGGCTTGCCGCATTGCCTGCAGTAGGTCAGCGGACGTGAGGACGGGCCAGTTACTTCTATCCTCACATGCCAGGGTGTGGATCTGTTCTGGCGGCGTTCTCCACATCGTGTCGGTCGTCCACAGATCCTGCCGGCTACGTCAAATGTAAGAGGCACGGGGGTGGTGCCCTGGACAAAGGATATGGCGCGCTCACTTACCAGGCCTATGTACCTCTCGGCTCCCGTCCTCCACCTTCAGTCCGTTGAGACAACTCCGACGATACTGGCACACGTCCACACACGGAGGAGAAATTCCTGGGTAGACCTGAAAAGAATGGGGGACACACTACGCAGGGGTGACCTACACTGGATTCAGTGAATGGTCATCATTGGCACTTGCGGCCTCAGACTGGGTGCTCCTGTAGTGGTGCAAAGCACCAGGCGCGACCCTGAACGAAAGCGCCCAAAGGGGAAGTAGGGGAAGGGGCAACATACACCACAGACAACACACGAACAACAATTCCGCCCACCAGCTGTATCCTCGGATTCCTGCCAGACGACTGGCCCTTCTTCTTTGCTCCTGTAAGAGAACACACAACACAGCCCACGGGACGTGGCGCTGCTTACGCTTTATGATGGAGAGACACTTATACAGAGGTTATCACATGATACCGTAATCCTGTTTCGACCTTGTGGTGCTCACCAACGCGTACTTCCGACAGCCTACCTTTCATGGGGGCCTGGCTGTGGGGAAAACTGAGAACTCATCACACATGTGGCGTAGCGCCAACTTATGCGACCCGCGGCCTAGTGCCGACTTAAGCAACCTGCGGCTTAGTGCCGACTTACCACACCTGCGACGTAGCGCTGACTTACGCAACCTGCGGCCTAGCGCCAACTTACCACACCTGCGACGTAGCGCCGACTTACCACACCTGCGTCCTAGCACCGAATCAAGAGATACCACGGCCTAGCGCCGACTTACCATCCCCACAATAGCTTTGAGCTTCCTGGCCCTGGATGCCCCGGCCTATTGCTGCCTCTCTGGGGGACTTGCATTGGCCTGCTGCTCACCTACCTAACCCTGTACCTGATGGCCTAACACCCACCTAGGTGTGAGACTATCAGGCCTAATGCCCACTTGCCTTCCCCCGGGCCTAGTGCCTGCCTATGGTGCCTCAGGCCTGTGCCTGGTTTACCCACGGGCCTAGTGCCCGCCTATGGTGCCTCAGGCCTGTGCCTATTTTGCCCACGGGCCTAGTGCCCAAATCCCTGGTGGTCTAGGGGGAGGGGGGCACCACCTGGACTTACCCGTCCTGGTCCGGCCACGCCCACCGTGTTGTCTTCACCGGAGGCGGGATAGCTCCCACCACCTCCGGGCTTTCAGGAGTCTTCGCCAGGGCAGCGGTGGCCAGTGCAAGCTCTTTTGCGTTGCACACCACTGTCCCAGGGCTTCCAACGTCTTCACCGACAGGCGTCGGCCCTTTGTACTTCACCCGGCGGGCGGCGGCGTGTCTCAGCTCTTTTGCAACTACCGCCGCCCTCCGGGACTTCCGGCGCCGTCTTCCTTCTTCAATCTTCAGGAGCTCTTCTCTGCTCCTTCTCCGCCGCCGAACTGAGCCCTCGCGCCCGGTGCTGGCTAATACAAGCCAGTGCCAGGGGACGGGGCTATGACGCGGCGAGCCGGGATTGGCTTGCCGCCGCCACTCGTGATTGGCCGCCAGCTCGCGAGCCGTGATTGGCTCACAGCTGGCGCCAAATTCAAAAAGCTGCGCTGTGATTGGCGGGGTCTGAGTCCCGGAGGATGCAGGCCAGCCGCCATCACCCGCATAGAGCGGCGGTGGCGATTCACCACCGGCCCCACGCCCGCTGCCGAACTCTGCCACCAGCCGGGCAGGGTTGAGACCGGACCATGCCCGGTCCCCAGTGCTGCCCGAAGCCAGCGCCAGAGCCGCAACTAGGGGGGGGCTAGGGGGGCAGGCGACCTAGGCGCTGGATTGGAGGGGGCGCCGAGACCCCCAAACATGCTCTCCCTATCATGCGGCAATGGTATCAGTTCAGAGCCGTCTCGTCTGTGAGTAAACTGAAAATAAACTACAGCTCCCAGCAGCCCTTGGGAGCTGTAGTTTACTTTCAATTTCCTCTCTGCAGTCAGTGGCGGACAATCTGTGCTTCCGCCTCCTCACAGTCCCGCTGCCCGTCACCCACCTGACCGCCTCTCATTTCTCCCCACCCCCGCTGCCCGACTCCCGCCTGAACATATTTCTTTTCAACCACCCGCTGCCCATCTCCCGCCCGGAAACCTCTGATCTCTCCCTAGCTCCGCTGCCCGTCTCCTGCGTGAAGGCTTCTCCTCCCGCCTGTCTCCTGCCCGTGATGAGCAGGGTGCGAGGAGCATACAATTGGTGAGCTTTCTGGCAGAGGATATTGACGGGGCGTGCAGTCTGGATCAGGACAGGTGGGCAAGAAGAGAACTTAAAAGTTTCTTAGTATGTGTGTGTGCATATGGCTGTGTACGTATGTGGCTGTGTGTGTATGCGCGCGCATGTGTGGCTCTGTATATATGGCTGTGTATATATGTGGCTTTGTGTGTGCATGTGTGGATTTGTATATGTGGCTGTATGTGTGCATGTGTGGATTTGTATATGTGGCTGTGTGTGTGTGTGCGCGCGCACTTGTGTGTCTTTGCATATGTGGCTGTGTGTGCATATGGCTGTGTGTATGTGAGAATTTACATGTGTGACTGTGCATCTGCATATGCCGCTAAATTTAATATGGATCCAGCTTGTGAACCCACACCCACTATATAGTACTGTCCACTATTAAATCCACACTGTGCATTACAACATTTGGGGATAGTTATCATATTTATCAAAACTGGCGCACAGGTTTAAGTAGAGTTGCCCTTAACAACAATGGAGAAAATGGTGTAATGTACTGTTTGCCTAATACAGACCTGATCGCTGTTGTGCAGCGGCCGATTACTAAATGACTGCGCATGCGTATGGATCGTAATGTGGAGACGCGACGCCAAACAGCTTAAAAAAAATCCTGCGTCCTTTTTAATCACTAGGTGAACGCATGCTGATTGACAGAAAGCGGACATTTGGTGGTAGTAACTGGACTTTTTCTGGGAGTGTCAGGAATAACGCAGGCGTTCCCAAGCGTTTTCAGGGAGGGTGTATGACGTCAGCTCCGGCATGATCAGCCTGTTTGTATCGCACTGTAGGAGTAAGTCCTGGGCTGCACAGACTGGAAAAATCATTCGATGGTGAGTGAGTTGCGAACGGATTTGCAGATGTCCGCTGTGTGGCGAAGCTTTTGCAGAGCCAAGGATGCACCTGCCACCAACAGGAAAGCCGGAGAGCCGGACGGGAGGAGAGAGATCCTGCAGAATGGGAGGTATGTGTGCACCTACCACACACACATGCAGGTCCCTGCTAAAATTGCTAAGGCAATTTTTCATGTCAAAAAGTTCTGAAATATATATATTTATTTATTTATTTATTTATTTATTTATTTATTTATATATATATATATATATATATATTATTTTTTAATTTTTTATTTATTTTATTTTTTGGGGAGGGGTGTCGTGGGTGGGTTGGTGGGTGGGTGGGTGGGGGGGGGGGGGCGCCAAATGACTACCTTGCCCCGGGTGACAAAAATCCTAGTTTCGGCCCTGCCAGCGCCACCTCCGGCCCCATGGGACAGCGCCGGGACGTCCCAGGCAAGGAGGTATGTGAGTGCTAGTAGCAAGGCCAGTGACCGCACGAGTACACTGGCCCTTGCTACACCTACACTGCTTAATAACAGTACACACTCTGGGCCATGTAATTGTCAATTGTAAGGCCTCATGATAAAGGCACATACAGAAATACACCCAAATGGTTACCTAGCTAGAAGCCACCCCTGGGATCTCAGTGGTCATTAATTTTATGCCCCATGTCAGTGCCCTGGTTTATTTATGTCCCATAGTAGTTCCCAACTTCACATTATGTCATGCAGTGCCCCTTGCTGACATTGTGCCACACTGTCCCTTGTTCACATTGTGGGGGGGAGTCGGGAGATGTACTGAGCTTTCAAAAGTGATACAGTGGAGAGAGATAGAGGCCCAGATGCATCATCGTTTGGAAAGTGATAAATTGGAGAGTGAAAAAGTACCAGCCAATCAGATCCTAACTTCCATGTCACATGCTGTGTTTGAAAAATGGCAGTTAGGAGCTGATTGGCTGGCACTTTTTCACTCTCCATTTTATCACTTTCTAAGCGATGATGCATTTATCCCAAAGTGTCCAGCCAATCAGCTCCTAACTGCTCTCCCGAATAGGTGACACTAAAAGTAGGCTAGTATGCCCCCCATGACAAGTGCACCCTGGGATAACAGGTACATATGCTCAGTTAGGGGCACATAATATCACAATTCTTCTGAATTTTTGGACCATTGGAATTTCACATGAGCTGTGCCGTCTACAGACAGTCTTTATACCATGAACCGTAAAAAAAAGGGGTCAAAAGAGAGAAGATCGATCCTCCAATGAGGCCCTTTTACCCAATTCTCAGAAATGCCGCAGAGCAGTGTTGTCTATAACAAAACTATTTTTTTAAATATATTTTACATATAATGAAAAGAATTGAAGGCCGTAATCTTGAAAACTAGCTAGATGTATCATCACGTAGGAGTAAAAGAGCAGCGTCTAACAAAAGGGAAAAAAGGAAATTGTGTATTTCTTCTCTGTTTGCTTTTCATTTGTATATTTCCTTGTTTAGAAACCCTGGTTGCACATTACCGAGCCTGCAGACAATCTGCTTCAAAGAGCAATTTTAATTGAAATGATAATGGTGCAAATTCCCCTAGACAAAGTTAAATATGTATTGCAAATGTTTACTACTGCTAAGAACTGAAGATCAGAATTGCTCTGCATACAGTATGGATGTAGAATTACACACAGGCTCTATTCTGAAATCCTTGTGGCCTAGTAACCCATTGCAGACACATCACATAACACCTTGAGTATTCCTGCACAAACGTGGCACAATATTGGGGGTCATTCCGAGTTGTTCGCTCGTTGCCGATTTTCGCTATGCTGCGATTTGTTGCTAATTGCGCATGCGCAAGGCCCGCAGGGCGAATGCGCTTAGTTATTTAACTAAAAACTTAGCAGATTTGCTGTGGATCCTGCGGCGCTTTTCAGTCGCTTTGCTGATCAGTGATTGATTGACAGGAAAGGGGCGTTTCTGGGTGGTAACTGAGCGTTTTCCAGGAGTGTGCTAAAAAACGCAGGCGTGTCAGGCAAAAAAGCGGGAGTGTCTGGAGAAACGGGGGAGTGGCTGGCCAAACGCAATGCGTGTTTGTGTCGTCAAAACCAGGAACTAAACGGACTGAGCTGATCGCAACCTGTGAGTAGGTCTGGAGCTACTCAGAAACTGCAAAGAATTATTTAGTAGCAGTTCTGCTAATCTTTCGTTCGCTATTTTGCTAAGCTAAAATACACTGCCAGAGGGCAGCGGCCTAGCGTGTGCAATGCTGCTAAAAGCAGCTAGTGAGCGAACAACTCGGAATGAGGGCCCTTGTGCGTCTTACCAATAATTTTTTCACTAGGTTTTTTTTTACTGGAAATGGAACATTATTTCATCATTTTTGTTGAAAGGCACTTGCTTAGTGCACATTTATATCAGAAGAGAACTTGATCTCTATGGCAACATAAGCAGAGTTTGTATAAAACACCACTAAAATGCGAACTTGGACATACAGTATTATGTGACAAGAAAGAATAACATGTTTATTATAGTTTTCACTAGAGATGAGCGGGTTCGATTCTCTGAGAACCGAACCCTACCAAACATCACGTCCCAAGCCCAGATCCGAGTCCAGCTCGGGATTTCCCACAAGACCCACCAGAACGAGGCAAAACATCATCCCGCTGTCGGATTCTCGCTGCTGTATAAGTCCAGTCCAGTGCATTGGTGCTCTGTTGTGCTGCATCAGTCCAGTGGTGGTGTCCTGAGCTGCCATAAGTCCAGTGCTGCTGTATAAGTCCAGTCCAATGCAGTGGTGCTCTGTTGTGCTGCATCAGTCCAGTGGTGGTGTCCTGAGCTGCCATAAGTCCAGTGGTGGTGCCCTGTGCTGCCATAAGTCCGGTGGTGCTGCTGTATAAGTCCAGTCCAGTGGTGCTGTGTTATGCTGCATCAGTCCAGTGGAGGTGTCCTGTGCTGCCAAAAGTCCAGTGCTGTTGTATAAGTCCAGTCCAGTGCATTGGTGCTCTGTTGTGCTGCAACAGTCCAGTGGTGGTGTCCTGAGCTGCCATAAGTCCGGTGCTGCTGTATAAGTCCAGTCCAGTGCAGTGGTGCTGTGTTGTGCTGCATCAGTCCAGTAGTGGTGTCCTGTGCTGCCATAAGTCCAGTGGTGGTGTCCTGTGCTGCCATAAGTCAGGTGGTGCTGCTGTATAAGTCCAGTGCAGTGGTGCTGTGTTGTGCTGCAATAGTCCAGTGGTGGTGTCCTGAGCTGCCATAAGTCCAGTGCTGCTGTATAAGTCTAGTCCAGTCCAGTGGTGCTGTGTTGTGCTGCATCAGTCCAGTGGTGGTGTCCTGTGCTGCCATAAGTCCAGTGATGGTGTTCTGTGCTGCCATAAGTCCAGTGCTGCTGTATAAGTCTAGTCCAGTGCAGTGGTGCAGTGTTGTGCTGCATCAGTCTAGTAGTGGTGTCCTGTGCTGCCATAAGTCCAGTGGTGGTGTCCTGTGCTGCCATAAGCCCAGTGATGGTGTTCTGTGCTGCCATAAGTCCAGTGCTGCTGTATAAGTCCAGTCCAATGAAGTGGTGCTCTGTTGTGCTGCATCAGTCCAGTGGTGGTGTCCTGAGCTGCCATAAGTCCAGTGGTGGTGCCCTGTGCTGCCATAAGTCCAGTGGTGCTGCTGTATAAGTCCAGTCCTGTAGTGCTGTGTTATGCTGCATCAGTCCAGTGGTGGTGTCCTGTGCTGCCAAAGGTCCAGTGCTGCTGTATAAGTCCAGTCCAGTGCATTGGTGCTCTGTTGTGCTGCAACAGTCCAGTGGTGGTGTCCTGAGCTGCCATAAGTCTGGTGCTGCGGTATAAGTCCAGTCCAGTGCAGTGGTGCTGTGTTTTGCTGCATCAGTCCAGTGGTGGTGTCCTGTGCTGCCATAAGTCCAGTGGTGCTGCCGTTTAAGTCCAGGGGTACTGCCGTATAAGTCCAGTCTAGTGGTGCAGCCATATAAGTCCAGGGGTACTGCCATATAAGTCCAGTGGTACTGCCGTATAAGTCCAGTGGTACTGCCATATAAGTCCAGTCTAGTGGTGCAGCCATATAAGTTCAGGGGTACTGCCGTATAAGTCCAGGGTTACTGCCATATAAGTCCAGTCCAGTGGTGCAGCCATATAAGTTCAGGGGTACTACCGTATAAGTCCAGGGATACTGCCGTATAAGTCCAGAAGTACTGCCGTATAAGTCCAGTGGTACTGCTGTATAAGTCCAGTTCACTGGTGCTGCCGTATAAGTCCAGGGGTACTGCCGTATAAGTCCAGGGGTACTGCCGTATAAGTCCAGTTCAGTGATACAGCCGTATAAGTCCAGGGGTACTACCGTTTAAATCCAGAGGTGCTGTCGTATAAGTCCAGTCCAGTGTTGCAGCTGTATAAGTTCAGGGCTACTGCTATATAAGTCCACCAATATTGTGCGTGCATTAAATCTGGGCACATTCCAGCACATTCAATGTTTTGTACATACAATTAATTTGGTGATGTAGAATTTTTTTTTAAATGACAGGGGCATGCAGGACATGCTGTCGGTGGCCCAAAAAATGGCGGGCCACTTTCGACATTCAGCCACTGCGTGCCACTCCTAGATGGGCCAAGTGTTTGTGCTGCACACTTGTGTTGCTTAGCAAAGTCATCCCACTACCTCATTGTACCTCTTTTTCTTCTTTGCATGATGAGCTGTTTGGGGCCTAGTTTTTAAAAGTGCCATCCTGTCTGCCACTGCAGTGCCACTCCTAGATGGGCAAGGTGTTTGTGCCGCACACTTGTGTTGCTTAGCTTAGTCATCCAGCTACCTCATTACACCTCTTTTTCGTCTTTGCATGAACTGTTTGGGGCCTAGCATTTAAAAATGCCATCCTGTCTGACCCTGCAGTGCTACTCCTAGATGGGCCAGGTGTTTGTGCCGCACACTTGTGTTGCTTAGCAAAGTCATCCAGCTGTCTTATTGCACCTCTTTTTCTTCTTTGCGTATGAGCTGCTTGGGGACTAGTTTTTAAAAGTGCCATCCTGTCTGCCACTGCAGTGCCACTCCTAGATGGGCCAGGTGTTTGTGCCGCATACTTGTGTCACTTAGCAAAGTCATCCAGCAACCTCGGTGCAACCTTTCGGCCTTAAAACAGTATTGTGAGGTGTGAGGTGTTCAGAATAGACTGGAAATGGGTGGAAATGAATGTTATTGAAGTTAATAATACTGTAGGATCAAAATTACCCCCACATTCTGTGATATTAGCTGTTTTTGTGTTGTTGTTGTTTTTTCAAAAATCATCCTGCTCCAAAACCAAAACCCGAAAAGGTGGTATTGGCAAAACCAGTCCAGATCCAAAACACGAGCGAGGATCCAGATCCATAACCAAAACACGAAAAGTGCCTGCCGCACATCTCTAGTTTTCACGATGTATATGCAGTATAATATAACTCTCACACTGGCAGTAATAACAGGGCCACAACTCTGTGTGTGTGTGTGTGTGTGTGTGTGTGTGTGTGTGTGTGTGTGTGTGTGTGTGTGTGTGTGTGTGTGTGTGAGGGGGGGGTGGCATAGGGGGCATGTGCCCCAGGCACTGGATATGAGGAGGCACCCAGTTCAGAATAATGCAGTAGGATGAGAGAAGAGTCTAGGCTGCAGCAGGCAGCCATCAGTGACATGAGGGGAGCAGCTGGCGGTAGGCGCTGCATTGTGTGTGTCACTAGCCACCGGGGAAAGTGGGAAGGAAATTATTCCCAGGTTAGAGTAATCAATTTATCACCGAGGGGGTGGGACCAGGAGCGGAGGCAGTGCTGGGGACATGTGAGGACCAGCAGCAGCGGCGACAGGGACACGTGGGAACTGGCAGTGGTGACGGCAGTACCGGGAAACATGTGGACCAGCCGCAGCCGGTACATGTGGGAACCAACAGCAGTGGTGGTGGCAATTCCAGGCACACGTGAGGACCAGCAGCAGCAGCAGTGCTGGGGACATGTGAGGACCTGCAGCAGCAGTGGACACGTGAGGACTAGCAGGACCAATGCCGTGTATACATAGGGATCAGCAGCCATGGCGGTGGGTGCACTTGGGAACCAGCAAGGGTGCCAGCAGTGCCGGGGACACCTGAGGAGCACCAGCAGCGGCAGCGTGACATGTGAGGAGCAAAACCCCAGGAACGGAGGGGGGAAGGGGGTGTCTGTGCGGGTTGCGGTTATGTTACCGGCGCTCGGGATACTGGTGGTCAGCATGCCGACGCCGGGATTGTGAACATCAAAAATGCCGGCAGACAGAATGCTGACTTACAGGGTCTATTTCTACTGGTGGTGTCCACGACACCCATAGAGTGGGAACAGAACCGAGCCTGTTGTGAGCATAGCGAGCGCGCAAAGGGCTTTGTTTTGCTCGCCTCCCCCCACTGGCATTCTGCTGCCGGGATCCCAGCGTCATTATGCTAACCGCTGGGATCCTGGCAGCCGGCATATCATACCCAACCCGTTAGTTCAGCACATCTTATGCACATCCTGACCCCGTCTCTGGGTGTAATGTACCGCTGCTGTCTCTATCTCCGGGTGTAATGTACTGCTGCTTCTTCTGTCTCCAGGTGTAATGTACTGCCGCTGCCTCTGTCTCCGGGTGTAATGTACTGCCGCTGCCTCTGTCTCTGGGTGTAATGTACTGCCGCTGCCTCTGTCTCCGGGTGTAATGTACTGCCGCTGCTTCTGTCTCTGGGTGTAATGTACTGCCGCTGCCTCTGGGTGTAATGTACTGCCGCCGCCTCTGTCTCTGGGTGTAATGTACTGCCGCTGCCTCGGTCTCCGGGTGTAATGAACTGCCGCTGCCTCTGTCTCTGTGTGTAATGTACTGCCGCTGCTTCTGTCTCCGGGTGTAATGTACTGCCGCTGCCTCTGTCTCCGGGTGTAATGTACTGCCCCTGTCTCCGGTTGTAATGTACTGCCGCTGTCTCTGTCTCTGGGTGTAATGTACTGCCGCTGTCACTGTCTCTGGGTGTAATGTACTGCCGCTGCCTCTGTCTTTGGGTGTAATGTACTGTCCCTGTCTCTGGGTGTAATATACTGCCGCTGCCTCTGTCTCTGGGTGTAATGTACTGCCGCTGCCTCTGTCTCTGGGTGTAATGTACTGCCGCTGCCTCTGTCTCTGGGTGTAATGTACTGCGCCTGTCTCTGTCTCTAAGTGTAATGTACTGCCGCTGTCTCTGGGTGTAATGTACTGCCGCTGTCTCAGTCTCTGGGTGTAATGTACTGCCGCTGCTTCTGTCTCTGGGTGTAATGTACTGCCACTGCCTCTGTCTCTGGGTGTAATGTACTGCCCCTGTCTCTGGATGTAATGTACTGCCGCTGCCTCTGTCTCTGGGTGTAATGTACTGCCCCTGTCTCTGTCTCTGGGTGTAATGTTCTGCCCCTATCTCTGGGTGTAATGTACTGCCCCTGTCTCTGGGTGTAATGTACTGCCTCTGCCTCTGGGTGTAATGTACTGTCCCTGTCTCTGGTTGTAATGTACTGCCGCTGCCTCTGTATCTGGGTGTAATGTACTGCCCCTGTCTCTGTCTCTGGGTGTAATGTACTGCTGCTGCCTCTGGGTGTAATGTACTGCCGCTGCCTCTGTCTTTGGGTGTAATGTACTGCCGCTGCCTGTCTCCGGGTGTAATGTACTGCTGCTGCCTCTGTCTCTGGGTGTAATGTACTGCCCCTGTCTCTGTCTCTGGGTGTAATGTACTGACCCTCTCTCTGTCTCTGGGTGTAATGTACTGCCGCTGCCTCTGTCTCTGGGTGTAATGTACTGCCCCTGTCTCTGTCTCTGGGTGTAATGTACTGCCGCTGCCTCTGTCTCTGGGTGTAATGTACTGCCCCTGTCTCTGTCTCTGGGTGTAATGTACTGCCCCTCTCTCTGTCTCTGGGTGTAATGTACTGCCGCTGCATCTGTCTCTGGGTGTAATGTACTGCCTCTGTCTCTGGGTGTAATGTACTGCCTCTGTCTCTGGGTGTAATGTACTGCCCCTGTCTCTATCTCTGGGTGTAATGTACTGCCCTTGCCTCTGTCTCTCGGTGTAATGTACTGCCCCTGTCTCTGTCTCTGGGTGTAATGTACTGCCGCTGCCTCTGGGTGTAATGTACTGCCGCTGTCTCTGTCTCAGGGTGTAATGTACTGCCCCTGTCTCTGGGTGTAATGTACTGCCCCTGCCTCTGTCTCTGGGTGTAATGTACTGCCTCTGTCTCTGGGTGTAATGTACTGACCCTCTCTCTGTCTCTGGGTGTAATGTACTGCCGCTGCCTCTTGGTGTAATGTACTGCCGCTGCCTCTATCTCTGGGTGTAATGTACTGCCCCTGTCTCTGTCTCTGGGTGTAATGTACTGCCCCTGTATCTGGGTGTAATGTACTGCCCCTGCCTCTGTCTCTGGGTGTAATGTACTGCCACTGCCTCTGGGTGTAATGTACTGCCCCTGTCTCTGTCTCTGGGTGTAATGTACTGCCGCTGCCTCTGTCTCTGGGTGTAATGTACTGCCGCTGCCTCTGTCTTTGGGTGTAATGTACTGCCGCTGCCTGTCTCCGGGTGTAATGTACTGCTGCTGCCTCTGTCTCTGGGTGTAATGTACTGCCCCTGTCTCTGTCTCTGGGTGTAATGTACTGACCCTCTCTCTGTCTCTGGGTGTAATGTACTGCCGCTGCCTCTGTCTCTGGGTGTAATGTACTGCCCCTGTCTCTGTCTCTGGGTGTAATGTACTGCCCCTGTATCTGGATGTAATGTACTGCCCCTGCATCTGTCTCTGGGTGTAATGTACTGCCACTGCCTCTGTCTCTGGGTGTAATGTACTGCCGCTGCCTCTGTCTTTGGGTGTAATGTACTGCCGCTGCCTGTCTCCGGGTGTAATGTACTGCTGCTGCCTCTGTCTCCGGGTGTAATGTACTGCCGCTGACTCTGTCTCCAGGTGTAATGTACTGCCTCTGTCTCCGGGTGTAATATACTGCCACTGCCTCTGTCTCCGGGTGTAATGTACTGCCACTGCCTTTGTCTCTGGGTGTAATGTACTGCTGCTGCCTCTGTCTCTGGGTGTAATGTACTGCCCCTGTCTCTGGGTGTAATGTACTGCCCCTGCCTCTGTCTCTGGGTGTAATGTACTGTCCCTGTCTCTGGGTGTAATGTACTGCCGCTGCCTCTGTCTCTGGGTGTAATGTACTGCCGCTGCCTTTGTCTCTGGGTGTAATGTACTGCCGCTGCCTCTGTCTCTGGGTGTAATGTACTGCCCCTGTCTCTGGGTGTAATGTACTGCCCCTGCTTCTGTCTCTGGGTTTAATGTACTGCCCCTGTCTCTGTCTCTGGGTGTAATGTACTGACCCTCTCTCTGTCTCTGGGTGTAATGTACTGCCGCTGCCTCTGTCTCTGGGTGTAATGTACTGCCCCTGTCTCTGGGTATAATGTACTGACCCTCTCTCTGTCTCTGGGTGTAATGTACTGCCGCTGCCTCTGGGTGTAATATACTGCCGCTGCCTCTGTCTCTGGGTGTAATGTACTGCCCCTGTCTCTGGGTGTAATGTACTGCCCCTGTATCTGGGTGTAATGTACTGCCCCTGCCTCTGTCTCTGGGTGTAATGTACTGCCGCTGCCTCTGTCTCTGGGTGTAATGTACTGCCCCAGTCTCTGGATGTAATTTACTGCCCCTGTCTCTGTCTCTGTGTGTAATGTACTGACTCTGCCTCTGTCTTTGGGTGTAATGAACTGCAGCTGTCTCTGTCTTTGGGTGTAATGTACTGCCGCTGTCTCTGTCTCTGGGTGTAATGTACTGCCGCTGTCACTGTCTCTGGGTGTAATGTACTGCCGCTGCCTCTGTCTTTGGGTGTAATGTACTGTCCCTGTCTCTGTCTCTGGGTGTATTGTACTGTAGCTGTCTCTGTCTCTGGGTGTAATGTACTGCCGCTGTCTCTGTCTCTGGGTGTAATGTACTGCCGCTGTCTCAGTCTCTGGGTGTAATGTACTGCCGCTGCTTCTGTCTCTGGGTGTAATGTCCTGCCGCTGTCTCGGTCTCTGGGTGTAATGTACTGCCATTGCCTCTGTCTCTGGGTGTAATGTACTGCCGCTGCCTCTGTCTCTGGGTGTAATGTACTGCCCCTGTCTCTGTCTCTGGGTGTAATGTTCTGCCCCTGTCTCTGGGTGTAATGTACTGCCCCTGTCTCTGGGTGTAATGTACTGCCTCTGCCTCTGGGTGTAATGTACAGCCCCTGTCTCTGGTTGTAATGTACTGCCGCTGCCTCTGTCTCTGGGTGTAATGTACTGCCCCTGTCTCTGTGTGTAATGTACTGCCCCTCTCTCTGTCTCTGGGTGTAATGTACTGCCGCTGCATCTGTCTCTAGGTGTAATGTACTGCCTCTGTCTCTGGGTGTAATGTACTGCCTCTGTCTCTGGGTGTAATGTACTGCCCCTATCTCTGTCTCTGGGTGTAATGTACTGCTCCTGCCTCTGTCTCTGGGTGTAATGTACTGCCCCTGTCTCTGTCTCTGGGTGTAATGTACTGCTGCTGCCTCTGGGTGTAATGTACTGCCGCTGTCTCTGTCTCTTGGTGTAATGTACTGCCCCTGTCTCTGTCTCTGGGTGTAATGTACTGCCCCTGCCTCTGTCTCTGGGTGTAATGCACTGCCCCTGTCTCTGTCTCTGGGTGTAATGTACTGACCCTCTCTTTGTCTATGGGTGTAATGTACTGCCGCTGCCTCTGGGTGTAATGTACTGCCGCTGCCTCTGTCTCTGTGTGTAATGTACTGCCCCTGTCTCTGTCTCTGGGTGTAATGTACTGCCCCTGTATCTGGGTGTAATGTACTGCCCCTGCCTCTGTCTCTGGGTGTAATGTACTGCCACTGCCTCTGGGTGTAATGTACTGCCCCTGTCTCTGTCTCTGGGTGTAATGTACTGCCGCTGCCTCTGTCTCTGGGTGTAATGTACTGCCGCTGCCTCTGTCTTTGGGTGTATTGTACTGCCGCTGCCTGTCTCCGGGTGTAATGTACTGCTGCTGCCTCTGTCTCTGGGTGTAATGTACTGCCCCTGTCTCTGTCTCTGGGTGTAATGTACTGACCCTCTCTCTGTCTCTGGGTGTAATGTACTGCCGCTGCCTCTGTCTCTGGGTGTAATGTACTGCCCCTCTCTCTGTCTCTGGGTGTAATGTACTGCCCCTGTATCTGGGTGTAATGTACTGCCCCTGCCTCTGTCTCTGGGTGTAATGTACTGCCACTGCCCCTGTCTCTGGGTGTAATGTACTGCCCCTGTATCTAGGTGTAATGTACTGCCGCTGCCTCTATCTCTGGGTGTAATGTACTGCCGCTGCCTCTGTCTTTGGGTGTAATGTACTGCCGCTGCCTGTCTCCGGGTGTAATGTACTGCTGCTGCCTCTGTCTCCGGGTGTAATGTACTGCCGCTGACTCTGTCTCCAGGTGTAATGTACTGCCTCTATCTCCGGGTGTAATGTACTGCCACTGCCTCTATCTCCGGGTGTAATGTACTGCCGCTGCCTTTGTCTCTGGGTGTAATGTACTGCTGCTGCCTCTGTCTCTGGGTGTAATGTACTGACCCTGTCTCTGGGTGTAATGTACTGCCCCTGCCTCTGTCTCTCGGTGTAATGTACTGCCCCTGTCTCTGGGTGTAATGTACTGCCGCTGCCTCTGTCTCTGGGTGTAATGTACTGCCGCTGCCTTTGTCTCTGGGTGTAATGTACTGCCGCTGCCTCTGTCTCTGGGTGTAATGTACTGCCCCTGTCTCTGGGTGTAATGTACTGCCCCTGCCTCTGTCTCTGGGTGTAATGTACTGCCCCTGTCTCTGTCTCTGGGTGTAATGTACTGACCCTCTCTCTGTCTCTGGGTGTAATGTACTGCCTCTGTCTCTGTCTCTGGGTGTAATGTACTGCCCCTGTCTCTGGGTGTAATGTACTGACCCTCTCTCTGTCTCTGGGTGTAATGTACTGCCGCTGCCTCTGGGTGTAATATACTGCTGCTGCCTCTGTCTCTGGGTGTAATGTACTGCCCCTGTCTCTGGGTGTAATGTACTGCCCCTGTATCTGGGTGTAATGTACTGCCCCTGCCTCTGTCTCTGGGTGTAATGTACTGCCGCTGCCTCTGTCTCTGGGTGTAATGTACTGCCCCAGTCTCTGGATGTAATTTACTGCCCCTGTCTCTGTCTCTGTGTGTAATGCACTGACTCTGCCTCTGTCTTTGGGTGTAATGAACTGCAGCTGTCTCTGTCTCTGGGTGTAATGTACTGCCGCTGTCTCTGTCTCTGGGTCTAATGTACTGCCGCTGTCACTGTCTCTGGGTGTAATGTACTGCCGCTGCCTCTGTCTTTGGGTGTAATGTACTGTCCCTGTCTCTGGGTGTAATATACTGCCGCTGACTCTGTCTCTGGGTGTAATGTACTGCCGCTGCCTCTGTCTCTGGGTCTAATGTACTGCCGCTTTCACTGTCTCTGGGTGTAATGTACTGCCGCTGCCTCTGTCTTTGGGTGTAATGTACTGTCCCTGTCTCTGGGTGTAATATACTGCCGCTGACTCTGTCTCTGGGTGTAATGTACTGCCGCTGCCTCTGTCTCTGGGTGTAATGTACTGCCCCTGTCTCTGTCTCTGGGTGTAATGTACTGTAGCTGTCTCTGTCTCTGGGTGTAATGTACTGCCGCTGTCTCAGTCTCTGGGTGTAATGTACTGCCGCTGCTTCTGTCTCTGGGTGTAATGTACTGCCGCTGTCTCTGTCTCTTGGTGTAATGTACTGCCATTGCCTCTGTCTCTGGGTGTAATGTACTGCCCCTGTCTCTGGGTGTAATGTACTGCCGCTGCCTCTGTCTCTGGGTGTAATGTACTGCCCCTGTCTCTGTCTCTGGGTGTAATGTTCTGCCCCTGTCTCTGGGTGTAATGTACTGCCCCTGTCTCTGGGTGTAATGTACTGCCCCAGTCTCTGGATGTAATTTACTGCCCCTGTCTCTGTCTCTGTGTGTAATGCACTGACTCTGCCTCTGTCTTTGGGTGTAATGAACTGCAGCTGTCTCTGTCTCTGGGTGTAATGTACTGCCGCTGTCTCTGTCTCTGGGTGTAATGTACTGCCGCTGTCACTGTCTCTGGGTGTAATGTACTGTCCCTGTCTCTGGGTGTAATATACTGCCGCTGCCTCTGTCTCTGGGTGTAATGTACTGCCGCTGCCTCTGTCTCTGGGTGTAATGTATTGTCCCTGTCTCTGCCTCTGGGTGTAATGTACTGCCCCTGTCTCTGGGTGTAATGTACTGCCGCTGCCTCTGTCTCTGGGTGTAATGTACTGCCCCTGTCTCTGTCTCTGGGTGTAATGTACTGCCGCTGCCTCTGTCTCTGAGTGTAATGTACTGCCCCTCTCTCTGTCTCTGGGTGTAATGTACTGCCGCTGCATCTGTCTCTGGGTGTAATGTACTGCCTCTGTCTCTGGGTGTAATGTACTGCCTCTGTCTCTGGGTGTAATGTACTGCCCCTGTCTCTGTCTCTGGGTGTAATGTACTGCCCCTGCCTCTGTCTCTGGGTGTAATGTACTGCCCCTCTCTCTGTCTCTGGGTGTAATGTACTGCCCCTGTCTCTGTCTCTGGGTGTAATGTACTGCCCCTGCCTCTGTCTCTGGGTGTAATGTACTGCCCCTGTCTCTGTCTCTGGGTGTAATATACTGCCGCTGCCTCTTGGTGTAATGTACTGCCGCTGTCTCTGTCTCTGGGTGTAATGTGCTGCCTCTGTCTCTGGGTGTAATGTACTGCCGCTGTCTCTGGGTGTAATGTACTGCCCCTGTCTCTGTCTCTGGGTGTAATTTACTGCCGCTGCCTCTGTCTCCGGGTGTAATGTACTGCCGCTGCCTCTGTCTTTGGGTATAATGTACTGCCTCTGTCTCCGGGTGTAATGTACTGCCGCTGCCTTTGTCTCTGGGTGTAATGTACTGCCACTGCCTCTGGGTGTAATGTACTGCCCCTGTCTCTGTCTCTGTGTGTAATGTACTGCCGCTGCCTCTGTCTCTGGGTGTAATGTACTGCCGCTGTCTCTGGGTGTAATGTACTGCCCCTGTCTCTGTCTCTGGGTGTAATGTACTGCCGCTGCCTTTGTCTCTGGGTGTAATGTACTGCTGCTGCCTCTGTCTCTGAGTGTAATGTACTGCCGCTGCATCGGTCTCTGGGTGTAATGTACTGCCCCTGTCTCTGGATGTAATGTACTGCCCCTGTCTCTGGGTGTAATGTACTGCCCCTGTCTCTGTCTCTGGGTGTAATGTACTGCCGCTGTCTCTGTCTCTGGGTGTAATGTACTGCCGCTGTCTCTGGGTGCACTATGTTACTGTCTTGCCTCGGGTAAAATAAATTACAGTTTCCTGTGGCGCCCCTAAGGTAAAATAGAGTTGGTGCGCGCATCCCAAAAATAGGGGTTTGGCTTCTTCATAGGGAAGGGGCATGACCACAGTTATCCCCCTGTACTTGTGCCCCCAGTAGCTGTGCCCCCTGTAGCTGTGCCCCCAGTAGATTTGCCCCCAGTAGCTATGCCCCCTGTAGCTGTACCCCCAGTAGATTTGCCCCCAGTCGCTGTGCCCATACCAGCTGTGCCCCCAGCAGCTGTGCACCCTGTAGCTGTGCCCCCTGTAGATTTGCAGCAAGTAGCTGTGCCCCTTGTAGCTGTGCCCCCTAGCTGTGCCCCCAGTAGATTTTCTCCCAGAAGCTTTGGCACCTGTAGCAGTGCCCCCAGTAGTTGTGACCCCTGTAGTTGTGCCCCTTGTAGCTGAGCCCCCAGTTGATTTGCATCTAGTAGCAGTGCCCCTTGTTGCTGTGCCCCCAGTTGATTTACCACCAGTAGCTGTGCCTCCTATAGTAGTGCCCCCAGTAGTTGTGACCCCGGTAGTAGAGCCGCTTGCAAACACCCCAAAAAAAAACCCAATACATACCAGCCCCGCTCCTGCTTCCGGACCGCTGCTGCGCTGTCCTCCGTCTCCGGCCACCGGCTCCTCTCTATGGGAGAGACGTCATGACATCTCTCCCATAGCAGCGCCGCACAGACACTAGAGGTCAATTATGACCTCTAGTGTCTGTCACTGGAGCCGGCTGCAGTAGGCGCTCACACAGCCCACGGCGCCTGCTGCAGCTGGGGAGAGCGGGGATCAGGAGTAGTGGCTCTTTCCACGGCGGCGCCCCGGGCAAAAAGCCTGCTTGCCCATGGCAAGAGCAGCCACTTATGCCCAATGATCACAGTAAGCCACTTACAGATGTCATGTTACAATTTTGTTCTATATGCTGCATTGCGGCAGTGCTATGCCACGTGAGCCAGTTGTTCCCGCCGCTCTGTACTGTTGTTTCAATGTGCTGGGATTCGCATGCGTACTCAATGGTGCGATGATTGAGCATTCAGCTCTACAGGCTCACGCAGCAGACTTGCTAGGAAAATCTGCTGTGCAGCAACTCCATTCCACCTTTTTACTGCATCCAGTGGCCACTGGCCAGGCTGTGGAGATAGGGGGTTTCTGTGCAACTGGAAACTCCCCTCCCTGCATTTGCCTGTGGAAGAAACTTCACTGACACTGGTGAGAGGGGTCATTAATGCCAACTTGATTACATCATTTTGATCAGATTTTATTATCTAGATGTATGATCTAGGGCAGAGGTTCTCAAACTCGGTCCTCCGGGGCACAGACAGTGCATGTTTTGCAGGTAACCCAGCAGGTGCACAGGTGTATTAATTACTCACTGACACATTTTAAAAGGTCCACAGGTGGAGCTAATTATTTCACTTGCGATTCTGTGAGGAGACCTGCAAAACATGCACTGTGTGGGGTCCTGAGGACCGAGTTTGAGAACCTCTGATCTATGGCATAGCTGAAAATGTGCAGGCCCCATAACAATATTTGAAGGAGTCACTGCCCCAGTGTTTCAAGAGAGAAACCTTTCTATGCAGTGGGTATTCATTTTATGTTTATGTTTATGTTAGTGCCCTTGTTCATTTATTCCCCATAGTAGTTCCCAACTTCACATTATGTCATGCCGTGCCCCTTGCTGACATTGAGCCACACTGACCCTTGTTCACATTGTGGAGGCGATGTACTGAGCTTTCAAGAGTGATCAGTGGAGAGAGATAAAGTGTCCAGCCAATCAGCTCCTAACTTTCATGTTACAGGTTGTGTTTGAAAAATGACAGGAGCTTATTGGCTGGTAGTTTTTCTCTCTTCACTCTATAACTCTCCAAGGCATAGTACATCTCCCCCCCATGCCATAGAGCCCCAAGTTCACATTATGGTGCATAGTGCACTGCCCACAACTTAAGTTGTGCCACACAATTTCCCTAGTTCACATTATCCCATACTGTATCTCTAGTTCAGATTACACAACCTTGTAATGCCCGCAGTACATTTTATGCCAGCTTCTATTGCCCCCAGTTCACGTTATACCGCATCCCAAGCTCACACTATGCTATACAGTACCCCCAATTCATATTATGTCACACAAATACCAATTTAGTAAATTCTGGTTCAAACAAGTGTCTTATTGTATATCCAGCCAGCCGAGGCTACTGACAAATGACGCCACATGGCACCACACAGTCCATCCAGCCCACACACACACCAGACCATAGTGCCCTCTTCACCCTGTCTCCAAGCCCGACCAACACCACCCTGCTTCTGAGCGCGGTCCGCACTGGTTGGTAAGCGCAATGTACTGCTTACCACTTCTATTAGGGTTGGTCTGCCCCTGCCAATGGCAATTAAGCCCCTGGTATACTCCATAATGTACGTGTAGATTTGCTAAATCACACAAGTTCTAAACTTTGTAACTGTCCACATATGAATGGAGGGTGTGGTATAATATTATTATTATTATTATTATTATTATTTATTACCAGTTATTTATATAGCACACAAATATTCCGCAGCGCTTTACAGAGAATATTTGCCCATTCACATCGGTCCTTGCCCCAGTGGAGCTTACAATCTATATTCCCTACCATGTACACGCACACACATTCATACTAGGGTTAATTTGTGTTGGGAGCCAATTAACCTACCTGTATATTTTTGGATTGTGGGAGGAAATTGCTGTGCAGGGGAGCGATCGCATGTGCAGGAGAGCTGCACAAACAGAAGTTTCTGCAGTCTCTGCACAGTCCAGGACTTACTCTTCCAGTGCGATGATCGGGGCCGGAGCTGACGTTAGAAGAAACCCTCCCTTCAAACCCCTGGTCCCTCCTGTGTTTATCCGGACACTCCTTAAAAATGGTCAGTTGCCATCCACAAACGGCCTCTTCCTGTCAGTCACCTTGTGATCGCCAGTGCGATCGCTTTTCTCGCACCATCCCATCGTTGCCCGGCACTCCCTATCGCTGTGAATCAATGCGCCTGCGCATTGCGGTGCATATGCATGCGCAGTTCAGACCTGATCGCAGGCTTTATGAAAACGCAGCCTAGTGATCAGGTCTGAATTAGGCCCAATGTGTCTATCTATTGAGTGTCTAACTAGACACTGTCTATCTATCATCCGGATACCGTGAATGGAAATTCTATTCACACCTTCTTGAATGAGGCTTTAGACACAGGATAATAATGGCCATTGTCAAAGTCCTTTGATGCTAGTACAGAACATAATGCACATATAAACACTTTCTGACCAGAATTACTTTAGCTTTGCTTCGCTTCACTACAATTTAATATCTGCCAGCTATGTAAACCCATTGTAAACATGCAATTCAAATAACGTCATGGTGCACCAAGCAGGAGAGAAGCTTTGCTATACCGTACGTATGTCAGTGAAGCCAGATGATGCACTCTACTAAAACAAACAGAATAATTATGTACAATCCCTAAGGCTATTGAAGGACACTTCCAGGAGACTTTTAGGTTCCGTTTTTTTATTTTAATATACTGTATACATATCTCTCCATGTTGATTCAGCATGTTTTGTGTTTCATGATGGCTTGTGGCAAGTGCTTAGCAAGGCGATCAAGTGCCCTGGGTCTGCCCCTGCCACCGACCAGGAAGAAGCTGAGTACTGAGACAACCTGACCATTTGCTATGCAGGTTATCGGCATCATGCCTCCTAGGCCCTGCACCCATTTGCACGCCATTAGTTATAGCTCTGGTTTGAGGGTTAATTGATGGGTGTCAGATCAAAGGTGTTTTGTGTTCCTGGTAGTGACACTGGTGAGCGAGTGGTGGAAGTCTGATGAAGGAAGCTGGGAGGTTTGAGATAGTTCTTGCGCATGGATAGAGTATCAATCAGTTGGCTAATACTGTAACACGCCGGCCGTCTTCACTAGAGCCTCCTGCAAGGCAGGTCGTGGCCCTCTGGATGGGTCTACTGGTACTGATATATATATATGGCAGAACTGACAGAGTAGTATGAGCTTGAATATGTAACTTGAACTGATGATGCAGGTAACAGACTGTATATGAAGATAACGTCTCTAGCTGGAACTAAAGGTAATAGCATCGGACTAGAACTGATGGTACTACAATTGTGCTGGAACCGAAGATGCTTGTGTAACACTCTAAGGGTATTAGAGGATCGACTGGCCTGGTTTGCTCACCATTGTGGTCGTTCCTGGGTCTTCTTCCAGACTTTGCACGCCCACAGCAGGGAGGGAGGTAGTTCCACAAACCCAACTCAGTAATACACTCAATAAATTAAAATAAAATGTCTGTTTATTAATTTGGAAATCTTTTGCAATCCAGCTTTAATTTATGTGATTGGATTGTGCAATATTCTGCCTAATGATTTCCTATGCATCATCCTCTGGAGGAGGACCTAATTCCCTCTCCCAGTTACTTTCATGCAGGAGGGTACCATCTGAGATCGAAGATCGTAATAAACTGTAAAGTATAGAAATAATATCTTGCCTCATTGGTGAATAAAGACACAATCTTTCGAAAGGGGTAAGTTGACGAAAGATCTTTGTCTTCGGTAAGGAGTGTAAAAAGGAGCGAAGTTGTATATATTCAAAAAAGGCAGGACGATAAATTTCATATTTATCAACTAAGGAATCTAAGGAGCCACAAGAATTACCCTCAATAAAATCAAAGACAAATCTACGGCACAGTGGCAATTGAAGCCATGAGTGTGATCGTGGAAAGGAACCTGGAGGAAAGTCTGGGTTATCCCAAATTAGGGTAAGAGGGGATGGACTAGAGGAGAGACCATAGTGCCTGATGCAAGAGGGCCATATGGAGCATGTAAATTTTGTAGCCGGAGGTTAAACCCATGCGTCCTGATTTGGTCTAGTTGGTAATAAAAGAGAGACTAATGTGGAGACTCTGGCTTCTGCCAATTCAATATGTATCCATGGTATATTGACTGACTGAGGAAACCAGGTAAGAGCCTGACCCACATCAGTCCTCCTCCTAGTGGGCTTCTAATTAAAGTAGACGTTTTAAGTCTAGGAGGTTTGTCCAACCATATAAATTTAAGTACTGTATGCTCCTCTGTATCCGACCCAAAGTCTCCATGGGAATAGATACCGGTATAGTTTGCATCAAGAATAACAGCCTAGGCATCTTTATCGTAACTAAACGGCCAAACCAACCGATTATCTGGTTCCTCCAGGCCCTTAAATCACTCATAATGCTAGAAAAAGAGCAGGAAAGTGTTCCTTATACAAAGACCCATAGGAATGCGTGATATATATATCTAAGAACTTTATTTTCTTGGTACGCCATGTAAAATTAAAGCTTTTAGTTAATAAGGACCTAATGTCCTCTTTAAAGTGAAGGGGAAGAGCTTCAGATTTAGAATAATTGATGCGGTAAGCCGGTAACCTGATAAGGTCGAGTGTGAGCATAAGGTCTGAAACAGATTGGAGATAGATGTGTGTGGTGAAGAGAGAGTAAGTAGGACATCATCTGCGAAAAATTATATCTTATATTCAGAGTCCCTTAATATCTGCGTTAGCGCGTATCAAGCACGCTAGATGTTCGATCGTCAAAGCAAATATTAAAGGTGACAAGGGGCACCCCTGCCGGGTGTCGTTACTTATCTTAAACATATTAGAATCCCTGCCATTCACCCTAGCTCCCGCTGTTGGAACAGAATACAAGGCTTGAATACCAGTCAGTAGGCATCCTCCCAGGCCAAATCTGCGTAGAGTGGCAAACATAAAAAGGCCATAGACTCTTATCAAAAGTCTTCTATGCATCTAGTGAGAGAAGGATAGAAGGCGTCTTGTGCTTGTTAATTACATGAACAAGATCAATTGTTCTTCGAGTGTTATCTCTTGCTTGTCAGTCTGGGATGAAGCCCACCTGGTCTGCATGAATCAACTGAGGAAGAACGTCATTCAGTCTCAAAGCTAAGATCTTAGCAAAAAGTTTTATATCATTATTTAACAAAGAGATAGGGCGGTAACTCAAACAAACGTTGGGATCATCCACAAGTTTATGAATTAAAACAATGGCCCTCATTCCGAGTTGATCGCTCGCTAGCTACTTTTAGCAGCCGTGCAAACGCATAGTCCCCGGCCCACGGGGGAGTGTATTTTTGTTTGCAGGAGTGCGAACACCTGTGCAGCTGAGCAGCAGCAAACACATTTTGTGCAGAACAAGACCAGCCCTGTAGTTACTTATCCTGTGCAATGATTGCTGCGACGAAGGTCCCGGTATTGACGTCAGATACCCGCCCGGCCACGCCTGCATTTTTCCAACCACTCCCAGAAAACGGTCAGTTGACAACCAGAAACTCCCACTTCCTGTTAATCTACTTGCATCTGCCAGTGCAACTGGAAGCGTCGCTAGAACCTGTGCAAAACCACAAAGCTCTTTGTACTTGTAAGACACGCATACGCATACGCAGATTAGCCCCGTTCTGCCATAATCGCTGCGCTGCGAAAATCCATAGCGAGTGATCAACTCGGAATGACCCCCAATATGAGCCTCTAGTGTGGGTGGTGACAAGGGTTCTCCGTGAAGAAAACCATCAAATAGCCTAGTACATAGATGAGGTAATAGAAGAGTTTTACATTTCTTATACTATAATATAGGCATACCATCAGGCACAGGGGCCTTGCCAGATTACTGAGGTTTAAGAGCCCTCTCGAACTCTTCAAGAGTTATCTCTGATCCCAAATGAGATACACTGGATCGGCTCAGTCTAGGTAGTTTGCAATTGTCAAGAAAAGAATCAATCCCATTATATAATGACGGAGGAAGAGGAATATTAACATCAGCATTATACAGTGTAGTATAAAAATCTTCAAATTCTTTGAGAATTTTACCAGGATCATGGGTCAGGTCTCCAGATTTAGTTTTAATAGATAAGATATTTTTAGAAGATATTTGAGCTCTTAATTTCCTTGGAAGGAGTTTATCAACCTTGTCACCTTTTATATACACGATATTAACTTTTACAGCAAGGATATATGACCCATATATCTTTATTAAACATTTGGATGACCCGGGTCATAATCATTTATAATTTGTAGAGAAGAAAGGAGGAATAGACTTGGATATTAGTTAAAGAGCTGGTACAATCCACCTATGTCTCATTGCTGAAACTGCTTGAAAGTCTGTACAGCTGAGCTGCCTGACTGACAGTGTTATACAGATATACAGCTGTCACTGGATATGCTGTTACACTGTAGTAAAGATGGCTGATATAACCCCTGAAGAAGTACAATGATCTGGCATCAATGTCTAGTGATGTGCACCGGAAATTTTTCGGGTTTTGTGTTTTGGTTTTGGGTTCGGTTCCGCGGCCGTGTTTTGGGTTCGAACGCGTTTTGGCAAAACCTCACCGAAATTTTTTTGTCGGATTCGGGTGTGTTTTGGATTCGGGTGTTTTTTTCAAAAAACCCTAAAAAACAGCTTAAATCATAGAATTTGGGGGTCATTTTGATCCCATAGTATTATTAATCTCAATAACCATAATTTCCACTCATTTTCAGTCTATTCTGAACACCTCACATCTCACAATATTATTTTTAGTCCTAAAATTTGCACCGAGGTCGCTGGATAGCTAAGCTAAGCGACCCAAGTGGCCGACACAAACACCTGGCCCATCTAGGAGTGGCACTGCAGTGTCAGACAGGATGGCCCTTCAAAAAAATTGTCCCCAAACAGCACATGATGCAAAGAAAAAAAGAGGCGCAATGAGGTAGCTGTGTGACTAAACTAAGCGACCCAAGTGGCTGACACAAACACCTGGCCCATCTAGGAGTGGCACTGCAGTGTCAGACAGGATGGCCCTTCAAAAAAATTGTCCCCAAACAGCACATGATGCAAAGAAAAAAAGAGGCGCAATGAGGTAGCTGTGTGACTAAGCTAAGCGACCCAAGTGGCAGACACAAAAACCTGGCCCATCTAGGAGTGGCACTGCAGTGTCAGACAGGATGGCACTTCAAAAAAATACTCCCCAAACAGCACATGATGCAAAGAAAAAAAGAGGCGCACCAAGGTCGCTCTGTGACTAAGCTAAGCGACACAAGTGGCCGACACAAACACCTGGCCCATCTAGGAGTGGCACTGCAGTGTCACGCAGGTTGGCCCTTCAAAAAAATACTCCCCAAACAGCACATGATGCAAAGAAAAAAAGAGGCGCAATGAGGTAGCTGTGTGACTAAGATAAGCGACCCAAGTGGCCGACACAAACATCTGGCCCATCTAGGAGTAGCACTGCAGTGTCACGCAGGATGGCCCTTCAAAAAAATACTCCCCAAACAGCACATGATGCAAAGAAAAATGAAAGAAAAAAGAGGTGCAAGATGGAATTGTCCTTGGGCCCTCCCACCCACCCTTATGTTGTATAAACAGGACATGCACAATTTAACGAACCCATCATTTCAGTGACAGGGTCTGCCACATGACTGTGACTGAAATGACTGGTTGGTTTGGGCCCCCACCAAAAAAGAAGCAATCAATCTCTCCTTGCACAAACTGGCTCTACAGAGGCAAGATGTCCACCTCCTCCTCATCGTCCGATTCATCACCCCTTTCACTGTGTACATCCCCCTCCTCACAGATTATTAATTCGTCCCCACTGGAATCCACCATCTCAGGTCCCCGTGTACTCTCTGGAGGCAATTGCTGCTGGTGAATGTCTCCACGGAGGAATTGATTATAATTCATTTTAATGAACATCATCTTCTCCACATTTTCTGGAAGTAACCTCGTACGCCAATTGCTGACAAGGTGAGCGGCTTCACTAAACACTCTTTCGGAGTACACACTGGAGGGAGGGCAACTTAGGTAGAATAAAGCCAGTTTCTGCAAGGGCCTCCAAATTGCCACTTTTTCCTGCCAGTATACGTACGGACTGTCTGACGTGCCTACTTGGAGGCGGTCACTCATATAATCCTCCACCATTCTTTCAATGGTGAGAGAATCATATGCAGTGACAGTAGACGACATGTCAGTAATAGTTTGCAGGTCCTTCAGTCCGGACTAGATGTCAGCACTCGCTCCAGACTGCCCTGCATCACCGCCAGCATCACCGCCAGCGGGTGGGCTCGGAATTCTTAGCCTTTTCCTCGCACCCCCAGTTGCGGGAGAATGTGAAGGAGGAGCTGTTGACGGGTCACGTTCCGCTTGACTTGACAATTTTCTCACCAGCAGGTCTTTGAACCCCTGCAGACTTGTGTCTGCCGGAAAGAGAGATACAATGTAGGTTTTAAATCTAGGATCGAGCACGGTGGCCAAAATGTAGTGCTCTGATTTCAACAGATTGACCACCCGTGAATCCTGGTTAAGCGAATGAAGGGCTCCATCCACAAGTCCCACATGCCTAGCGGAATCACTCTGTTTTAGCTCCTCCTTCAATGTCTCCAGCTTCTTCTGCAAAAGCCTGATGAGGGGAATGACCTGACTCAGGCTGGCAGAGTCTGAACTGACTTCACGTGTGGCAAGTTCAAAGGGTTGCAGAACCTTGCACAACGTTGAAATCATTCTCCACTGCGCTTGAGACAGGTGCATTCCACCTCCTTTGCCTATATCGTGGCCAGATGTATAGGCTTGAATGGCCTTTTGCTGCTCCTCCATCCTCTGAAGCATATAGAGGGTTGAATTCCACCTCGTTACCACCTCCTGCTTTAGATGATGGCAGGGCAGGTTCAGGTATTTTTGGTGGTGCTCCAGTCTTCTGTACGCGGTGCCTGAACGCCGACAGTGGCCCGCAATTCTTCGGGCCACCGACAGCATCTCTTGCACGCCCCTGTCGGTTCTTAAATAATTCTGCACCACCAAATTCAAGGTATGTGCAAAACATGGGACGTGCAGGAATTTGCCCAGATGTAATGCACGCACAATATTGCTGGCGTTGTCCGATGTCACAAATCCCCAGGAGAGTCCAATTGGGGTAAGCCATTCTGCGATGATCTTCCTCAGTTGCCGTAAGAGGTTTTCAGCTGTGTGCGTATTCTGGAAAGCGGTGATACAAAGCGTAGCCTGCCTAGGAACGAGTTGGCGTTTGCGAGATGCTGCTACTGGTGCCGCCGCTGCTGTTCTTGCAGCGGGAGGCAATACATCTACCCAGTGGGCTGTCATAGTCATATAGTCCTGAGTCTGCCCTGCTCCACTTGTCCACATGTCCGTGGTTAAGTGGACATTGGGTACAACTGCATTTTTTAGGACACTGGTGACTCTTTTTCTGAGGTCTGTGTACATTTTCGGTATCGCCTGCCTAGAGAAATGGAACCTAGATGGTATTTGGTACCAGGGACACAGTACCTCAATCAAGTCTATAGTTGGCTCTGCAGTAATGATGGATACCGGAACCACGTTTCTCACCGCCCAGGCTGCCAAGGCCTGAGTTATCCGCTTTGCAGCAGGATGACTGCTGTGATATTTCATCTTCCTCGCAAAGGACTGTTGGACAGTCAATTGCTTACTGGAAGTAGTACGAGTGGTCTTCCGACTTCCCCTCTGGGATGACGATCGACTCCCAGCAGCAACAACAGCAGCGCCAGCAGCAGTAGGCGTTGCACTCAAGGATGCATCGGAGGAATCCCAGGCAGGAGAGGACTCCTCAGACTTGCCAGTGACATGGCCTGCAGGACTATTGGCTTTCCTGGGTAAGGAGGAAATTGACACTGAGGGAGTTGGTGGTGTGGTTTGCAGGAGCTTGGTTACAAGAGGAAGGGATTTACTGGTCAGTGGACTGCTTCCGCTGTCGCCCAAAGTTTTTGAACTTGTCACTGACTTATGATGAATGCGCTGCAGGTGACGTATAAGGGAGGATGTTCCGAGGTGGTTAACGTCCTTACCCCTACTTATTACAGCTTGACAAAGCAACACACGGCTTGACACCTGTTGTCCGCATTTGTGTTGAAATAATTCCACACCGAAGAGCTGATTTTTTTTGTATTTTGACCAGGCATGTCAATGGCCATATTCCTCCCACGGACAACAGGCGTCTCCCCGGGTGCCTGACTTAAACAAACCACCTCACCATCAGATTCCTCCTTGTCAATTTCCTCCCCAGCGCCAGCAACACCCATATCCTCATCCTGGTGTACTTCAACACTGACATCTTCAATTTGACTATCAGGAACAGGACTGCGGGTGCTCCTTCCAGCACATGCAGGGGGCGTGCAAATGGTGGAAGGCGCAAGCTCTTCCCGTCCAGTGTTGGGAAGGTCAGGCATCGCAACCGACACAATTCGACTCTCCTTGGGGATTTGTGATTTCGAAGAACGCACAGTTCTTTGCTGTGCTTTTGCCAGCTTAAGTCTTTTCTTTTTTCTAGCGAGAGGATGAGTGCTTCCATCCTCATGTGAAGCTGAACCACTAGCCATGAACATAGGCCAGGGCCTCAGCCGTTCCTTGCCACTCCGTGTCGTAAATGGCATATTGGCAAGTTTACGCTTCTCCTCAGACGCTTTTAATTTTGATTTTTGGGTCATTTTACTGATCTTTTGTGTTTTGGATTTTACATGCTCTGTACTATGACATTGGGCATCGGCCTTGGCAGACGACGTTGATGGCATTTCATCATCTCGGCCATGACTAGTGGCAGCAGCTTCAGCACGAGGTGGAAGTGGATCTTGATCTTTCCCTATTTTTTTAACCTCCACATTTTTGTTCTCCATATTTTAATGCGCACAACTAAAAGGCACCACAGGTATACAATGTAGATGGATGGATAGTATACTTATTATTATTAATGGATGACGAGTGACTGACGACACAGAGGTAGGTACAGCAGTGGCCTACCGTACTGTTATATACAGTATAATAAATGGACCTGGTGGACACTGTCAGCAAACTGCTAAACTAGTATAAAGAAAAAAAGCCACCACAGGTATACAATGTAGATGGATGGATAGTATACTTATGGACGACGAGTGACGACACAGAGGTAGGTACAGCAGTGGCCTACCGTACTGCTATATACAGTATAATAAATGGACCTGGTGGACACTATCAGCAAACTGCTAAACTAGTATGTATAAAGAAAAAAAGCCACCACAGGTATACAATGTAGATGGATGGATAGTATACTTATTATTATTAATGGATGACGAGTGACTGACGACACAGAGGTAGGTACAGCAGTGGCCTACCGTACTGCTATATACAGTATAATGGACCTGGTGGACACTGTCAGCAGACTGCTAAACTAGTATAAAAAAAAGCCACCACAGGAGTGTTTTTCAGGCAGACAAACGTATACTGGTGGTCACTGTCAGCAAAACTCTGCACTCTACTCCGAGTCCTAACAGCTGCTCCCCAATCCTCCCCACAATTAGTAATAAAACAAGCAATCAACTGTCTCTTCTACAATTATAAACGGAGAGGACGCCAGCCACGTCCTCTCCCTATCAATCTCAATGCACGTGTGAAAATGGCGGCGACGCGCGGCTGCTTATATAGAATCCGAATCTCGCGAGAATCCGACAGCGGGATGATGACGTTCGGGCACGCTCGGGTTAGCCGAGCAAGGCGGGAGGATCCGAGTCTGCTCGGACCCGTGTAAAAAAGGTAAAGCTCGGGTGGGTTCGGTTTCTCGGAAACCGAACCCGCTCATCACTATCAATGTCTCTGTATACCAATAGCAGTTACCAGTGTCCTCTGTAATAGTTACTTGACTGCAAATTCTCAGTTGAAGTGAAGTCAGTGGCACATGAATCTACTGTAGCTATATCAGCAGTCATATATATAATATTAGAAGTGCCTCTCTGGGATGTAGTGCTGTGTATAGCGTGTAACAGACCGGATGCAGGGCCTAATTCAGACCTGACTGCAGCAGCAAATTTGTTAGCTAATGGGCAAAACCATGTGCACTGCAGAGGCAGTGACGTGCGGTGAGGTCAGGGACTGGGGAGGCACTGCAGCTAACCCCCCCCCCCCCCCCCCCCGGAAAAAAAATGCAGTCCCCCCACACCGCTAAAACCAGCACCAGGCAGAACCAGCTAGAGGGGGAAATGCCATAGCAGGGGAGACACTCAGTGTGGGGTCCCCCTGCCATGCCATTATACACCCCCCAAACCAGTCAGCCAAGGGCTGGTATTCCTTGGAAAGTGGGGCCCCCAAAAAATGAAAATGGGGTCCCCCCTCCCGAGCAATAACCAGCACTGGGCTGATAGCCCAGTGCTATGCCCCGCACCCCTGGTGGCGGTGGGTGCGGGGTTCATTGTATGCTAATATTGTTCTTTACAGGTGGCCTACAGGTCCCAGCAAGCCTGCCCCAGCATGCTGGCACTTGGAGAACCACAAGTGCCAGCATGCCCGGACATAAATGGCCCACTGGCACCTGTAGTCCACCTGTAAAGAATAGTAATATTGTTCTTTACAGGTAGCCTACAGGTCCCAGCAAGCCTGCCCCAGCATGCTGGCACTTGGAGAACCACAAGTGCCAGCATGCCCGAACATAAAGGGCCCGCTGGCACCTGTAGTCCACCTGTAATGAAAATATATAAAAAAACCACTACACATACTTTAAAAAAAACCTTTATTAAACAGGGTCTTCACCTGGGGGCAGCGGCCTTTAAGCTCTTTTGCGTGGCCGCCGCCTTCCCAGGGCTTCTGGCGTCTTCACCTGGGGGGGCGCCACCTCCCCAGGGCTTCTGGCGTCTTCCTCCGGCGTCTACACCTGGGAGGCGGCGACCTGTAAGCTCTTTTGCATGGCCGCCGCCTTCCCAAGACTTCCAGCATCTTCACCTGGTGGGCGGCGGCTGCTAAGCTCTTTTGCATAGCCGCCGCCCATCCAGGACTTCCGGCGTCTTCGGTCTTCAGGAGCTCTTCTCAGCTCCTCCTCCGCCGTCGGACTGACAGCCGCTGCCTCGCGCTGACTTATATAAGTCAGCGGAGGGGGGCGGGGCGATGACGCGGCGAACCATGATTGGCTCGCGGCGGCCATCTTGAATTTCAAAAATGACGCTGAGGCGCCATTTTTGAAATGGGTACCGCTTCCGCTGCCAAGCTCTGCTGAACTGTAAGTACTGCCGCGTCCCGCCACCGCTACCGCCGCCCGCATCACCGCCGCCAGCACCTCTGCCGCATCCCGCACCTCCGACGCCCACACAGTGATTGACAGCGGATCCAGTGACGGATCCGCTGGCCAATCACTGTGGCCTCACTGACAGGGGACGTGCTTTCATAGGTTGAAAGCACGTCCCTGTAGGAAAGCGGCACCTCTAATGGTGCCGCTTTCCCATACAATTTCAATGGGCTTTTCCTGCCCATTGCTAGGCCCCGCCCGCGCCCGCCCCCTGCTCCCATATCTTTTATCAATCACTATGGGAGGCACCACGATCGGTGCCTCCCAAACTGATTTTACAGTTTAATCATGAGTAACATAATAAAGAAGATACTTATGTGTCATAAGTATCTTCTTTGTATTATTTTACTCATTAATGACAGGGGAGGCACTGCCTCCCCTGCCTCCCCTGCCTGCACGTCCCTGTGCAGAGGGCAGATATAACATGTGCAGAGAGAGTTAGATTTGGGTCAGTTATATTGTTTCTGTGCAGATTAAATACTGGCTGCTTTTTTTTTACACTGCAATTTAGATTTCAGTTTGAACACACACCCCACCCAGATATAACTCTCTCTGCACATGTTATATCTACCTCACCTGCAGTGCACATGGGCCCTCATTCCGAGTTGTTCGCTCGCTAGCTGCTTTTAGCAGCATTGCACATGCTAAGCCGCTGCCCTCTGGGAGTGTATCTTAGCATAGCAGAATTGCGAACGCAAGATTAGCAGAATTGCGAATAGAAATTTCTTAGCAGTTTCTGAGTAGCTCGAGACTTACTCCTACATTGCGATCAATTCAGTCAGTTTCGTTCCTGGTTTGACGTCACAAACACACCCAGCGTTCGCCCAGACACTCCCCCGTTTCTTCAGACACTCCCGCGTTTTTCCCAGAAACGCCAGCGTTTTTTTCGCACACTCCCAGAAAACGGCCAGTTTCCGCCCAGAAACACCCACTTCCTGTCAATCACACTACGATCACCAGAACGATGAAAAAGCTTTGCTGTGCCGTGAGTAAAATACCTAACTTTTGTGTAAAATAACTAAGCACATGCGCTCTGCGAACCTTGCGCATGCGCAGTAAGCGACTAATCGCAGTATAGCAAAAATCGGCAACGAGCAAACAACTCGGAATAACCCCCATGGTTTTGACCATTAGCTAACAAATTTGCTGCTGCGATCAGGTCTGAATTAGGCCCGCAGAGCGCTACAGACGATTCACGCAGATGCTGCGATCTGTCCTTCCATCCCAGGCAACCTGCAATCAGCTGGGCAGGGGCACACTACCTCACAGGGCTGACTATTACACTGGGATCTAGATGGTCCACCTCCGGCTCTACCTAGCAAGGGAGCAGCACTTCCTAATCAGCATCTGGGATGTCCCTATCCACAGCTTCTGTCACTCACATTGACATCCCTCAGCGCAAACCCTGTTTCACCAAAATCGTTACCTCAGCTCTCAGTAGCGTGTCACAACAAGTAATCACATCATATACCGGGGTATTACACTTGTATCAGGATGGAACTGATGATGCTTGATCGGGCTCAAACCAGTGATGCTTGGATTGTGCTGGAAACTATAATATGACAATTGAACTGGAATCGACTATGTGACAATTGGACTGGAATTGATGATGTGCCTTTATCGCAGAGCTGATATCAGATGGTAAACTCAGTAAGGCAAGGGCCAAGGACTATACTGTGTAGGGATGGGATCACAGGTGCACTTGAGTCTGGCTTGAACTGAATAAAGCTCTGTGCAAGGTTGAACGCAGCAGGTGTGACAAGTTAAGCTGAATGCAACAGGTCTTGGTTAAGTTAGACTGGAACTGACAAATGTTTCGGGTGAATGCAGACACAGTGGATGTTCAATAGTCAGGCTGAAACAGACAATGCTTCAGAGAGTATAACAGGAGTCAGGCAACACCTGACAGAAATAGCAGACAGCGGACAACTATGAGAATAGCTGACAGAGATCTCGAACCCAGAACCTTGCTCAGGAAGAGATGACTTGTTCAATGCCTACTTTATATTCCCCTTGGCTTGCGGCGATTGGTCTGTAAAATCACCTGACCACTGTGGATGCCTGGAGGATCCGGAGTCAGCTGATCGCAGGTATTATGCGGCACCCAGGGTCATAGTAACGTAGTAACATAGTTGATGAGGTTGAAAAAAGACAAAATGTCCATCGAGTTGACCTGTATTATAAAATTATATAATACAGGAATACAGGTCCAGGAAGGTGGCCAAACAACGGGGTACACTGATTGGGATACACTGGGCAGAGCAATAGAGCAAAGGAGCCAGACAGCCAGCATGGACACCTGACCTCCGCAAGTTAACGCACCAGCGCGCAGATAAAACATGTTGGGCTAAATACAGATTCCTGGCAAGGGAAGGATAATGTGTCCATGTAATAGCTATATACTATATACTAAGTATTGGAGAGAGATAAAGTGAATGGAGATAAAGTACCAGCCAACCAGTTCCTAACTGCCATTTTTCAAACAAAGCCTGTAACATGGCCGTTAGGAGCTTATTGTACTTTATCTCTGTCTACTTTATATTTCTCTAAGGCTTAGTACATACACCACGTATATCTCTTCTGCTAAGACTTTCTCAATACTCACTGTTTTTCTCACTGTACATCTAACTAATCAACCGGTCGGTATGGACTTTAGTACCACCTATATGCTGATGTATCATCCTCTCTGCTATGTACAACTCCCTTCCTCAAACTGGCTTCCTTAGTGCCACTGCTGTCATGCCCTCTCTATCACGCCTAATATCTAGTCTACTAGGCCTATCACTGCCAACTTCTTAATGTTGCCAGGCTACAATCATTTATCTCCTTATACCCAACCAAATCTCATTCACAATCTTAGTATCTGTTTTGGGGCCTAAAGTAGCAATATTATATGTCTCCCACCTATATTTCATTGTACTCCATATTATCATGTGACATAAATGGCCATTCTGATTCAATATGTTGCAGCCTTTGTTAGCTTTAATGCCTATCTGGGGAGCAGCCTGTCTGATGGAATCTCTACTTTTACAATATATGTGGAATATAAAAGAAAATTTATTAGGAATCTGAGGAACCATTATATAGAATAACATACTAAATCTCATGGTGTTCAGATTAAAATAACATACCCATCAGACACTATAAAATGTATTAAAAGAGAACGTGAGAACCACAGATAAACTGTCCCTACTCAGTGTGAGATTATGAATCACTCGGTCCCTATAGAGCAACAATTGTTGTTTTTAAAACAAATATGATCTAATATATTTTACAACAACTAAATTGGAATGGGAAAGTAACAGTTGAATAGATTCTACAGTCGTGTTATGTAACAATAGATAACTCTGATAGTATACAATGAATGCAATACTTGAATAGGCATCTGCATACAGTATGTGTGAACTAGAGCTTCCATTAGTAGGGCATGGTTTGTATGCTAGCAACTCAAACTTGTTCATAGGTCCCTAGAAAATGTAAAAAACATTTTTGCAGTATTCTGGCCCTCCTTTAGAAAGGTAGGGACTGTTATGCTAGATCCCTAGGTTGGAAGGTATGTTCTTGAGTTTATAAACTCTTCTTCATTGCAGAGGCAGATGATTCCCTTTCCCTTGGGTCCCACCATTGGTTTAGCCCAGTGGGCAAAAATAATGGGCTCCACTGGGCTGTGAGGTGGAAGGTTTGCACCAAAGACACACCACGTCTAGATCTGGTCAATGGAATCCATAAGAGTCAAATGTAAGTGGTGAAAAAAGTACCGACTAGTAAACATGTGAGAGAAAGCAAAAAAACTGTAGTATTGATTAATTACCGCTCCAGGATCCAACGGGAGTTACAGTATAAACCTATTCCTGTCCTATCAACTAGAGATGTGCACTTGAAATTTTTCGGGTTTTGTGTTTTGGTTTTGGGTTCGGTTCCGCGGCCGTGTTTTGGGTTCGACCGCGTTTTGGCAAAACCTCACCGAATTTTTTTTGTCGGATTCGGGTGTGTTTTGGATTCGGGTGTTTTTTTCAAAAAACACTAAAAAACAGCTTAAATCATAGAATTTGGGGGTCATTTTGATCCCAAAGTATTATTAACCTCAAAAACCATAATTTCCACTCATTTTCAGTCTATTCTGAATACCTCACACCTCACAATATTATTTTTAGTCCTAAAATTTGCACCGAGGTCGCTGGATGACTAAGCTAAGCGACCCTAGTGGCCGACACAAACACCTGGCCCATCTAGGAGTGGCACTGCAGTGTCACGCAGGATGGCCCTTCCAAAAAACACTCCCCAAACAGCACATGACGCAAAGAAGAAAAAAAGAGGCGCAATGAGGTAGCTGTGTGAGTAAGATAAGCGACCCTAGTGGCCGACACAAACACCTGGCCCATCTAGGAGTGGCACTGCAGTGTCACGCAGGATGGCCCTTCCAAAAAACACTCCCCAAACAGCACATGACGCAAAGAAGAAAAAAAGAGGCGCAATGAGGTAGCTGTGTGAGTAAGATAAGCGACCCTAGTGGCCGACACAAACACCTGGCCCATCTAGGAGTGGCACTGCAGTGGCACGCAGGATGGCCCTTCCAAAAAACACTCCCCAAACAGAACATGACGCAAAGAAGAAAAAAAGAGGCGCAATGAGGTAGCTGTGTGAGTAAGATAAGCGACCCTAGTGGCCGACACAAACACCTGGCCCATCTAGGAGTGGCACTGCAGTGGCACGCAGGATGGCCCTTCCAAAAAACACTCCCCAAACAGCACATGACGCAAAGAATAAAAAAAGAGGCGCAATGAGGTAGCTGTGTGAGCAAGATAAGCAACCCTAGTGGCCGACACAAACACCTGGCCCATCTAGGAGTGGCACTGCAGTGGCACGCAGGATGGCCCTTCCAAAAAACACTCCCCAAACAGCACATGACGCAAAGAAGAAAAAAAGAGGCGCAATGAGGTAGCTGTGTGAGTAAGATAAGCGACCCTAGTGGCCGACACAAACACCTGGCCCATCTAGGAGTGGCACTGCAGTTGCACGCAGGATGGCCCTTCCAAAAAACACTCCCCAAACAGCACATGACGCAAAGAAGAAAAAAAGAGGCGCAATGAGGTAGCTGTGTGAGTAAGATAAGCGACCCTAGTGGCCGACACAAACACCTGGCCCATCTAGGAGTGGCACTGCGCACGCAGGATGGCCCTTCCAAAAAACACTCCCCAAACAGCACATGACGCAAAGAAGAAAAAAAGAGGCGCAATGAGGTAGCTGTGTGAGTAAGATAAGCGACCCTAGTGGCCGACACAAACACCTGGCCCATCTAGGAGTGGCACTGCAGTGGCACGCAGGATGGCCCTTCCAAAAAACACTCCCCAAACAGCACATGATGCAAAGAAAAATGAAAGAAAAAAGAGGTGCAAGATGGAATTGTCCTTGGGCCCTCCCACCCACCCTTATGTTGTATAAACAGGACATGCACACTTTAACCAACCCATCATTTCAGTGACAGGGTCTGCCACACGACTGTGACTGAAATGACGGGTTGGTTTGGACCCCCACCGAAAAAGAAGCAATTAATCTCTCCTTGCACAAACTGGCTCTACAGAGGCAAGATGTCCACCTCATCATCATCCTCCGATATATCACCGTGTACATCCCGCTCCTCACAGATTATCAATTCGTCCCCACTGGAATCCACCATCTCAGCTCCCTGTGTACTACATTGTGGAGGCAATTGCTGCTGGTCAATGTCTCCACGGAGGAATTGATTATAATTCATTTTAATGAACATCATCTTCTCCACATTTTCTGGAAGTAACCTCGTACGCCGATTGCTGACAAGGTGAGCGGCGGCACTAAACACTCTTTCGGAGTACACACTTGTGGGAGGGCAACTTAGGTAGAATAAAGCCAGTTTGTGCAAGGGCCTCCAAATTGCCTCTTTTTCCTGCCAGTATAAGTACGGACTGTCTGACGTGCCTACTTGGATGCGGTCACTCATATAATCCTCCACCATTCTTTCAAAGGGGAGAGAATCATATGCAGTGACAGTAGACGACATGTCCGTAATCGTTGTCAGGTCCTTCAGTCCGGACCAGATGTCAGCATCAGCAGTCGCTCCAGACTGCCCTGCATCACCGCCAGCGGGTGGGCTCGGAATTCTGAGCCTTTTCCTCGCACCCCCAGTTGCGGGAGAATGTGAAGGAGGAGATGTTGACAGGTCGCGTTCCGCTTGACTTGACAATTTTGTCACCAGCAGGTCTTTGAACCCCAGCAGACTTGTGTCTGCCGGAAAGAGAGATCCAAGGTAGGTTTTAAATCTAGGATCGAGCACGGTGGCCAAAATGTAGTGCTCTGATTTCAACAGATTGACCACCCATGAATCCTTGTTAAGCGAATTAAGGGCTCCATCCACAAGTCCCACATGCCTAGCGGAATCGCTCCCTTTTAGCTCCTCCTTCAATGCCTCCAGCTTCTTCTGCAAAAGCCTGATGAGGGGAATGACCTGACTCAGGCTGGCAGTGTCTGAACTGACTTCACGTGTGGCAAGTTCAAAAGGTTGCAGAACCTTGCACAACGTTGAAATCATTCTCCACTGCGCTTGAGACAGGTACATTCCACCTCCTATATCGTGCTCAATTGTATAGGCTTGAATGGCCTTTTGCTGCTCCTCCAACCTCTGAAGCATATATAGGGTTGAATTCCACCTCGTTACCACTTCTTGCTTCAGATGATGGCAGGGCAGGTTCAGGCGTTTTTGGTGGTGCTCCAGTCTTCTGTACGTGGTGCCTGTCCTCCGAAAGTGTCCCGCAATTCTTCTGGCCACCGACAGCATCTCTTGCACGCCCCTGTCGTTTTTTTAAAAATTCTGCACCACCAAATTCAAGGTATGTGCAAAACATGGGACGTGCTGGAATTTGCCCATATTTAATGCACACACAATATTGCTGGCGTTGTCCGATGCCACAAATCCACAGGAGAGTCCAATTGGGGTAAGCCATTCCGCGATGATCTTCCTCAGTTGCCGTAAGAGGTTTTCAGCTGTGTGCGTATTCTGGAAACCGGTGATACAAAGCGTAGCCTGCCTAGGAAAGAGTTGGCGTTTGCGAGATGCTGCTACTGGTGCCGCCGCTGCTGTTCTTGCGGCGGGCGTCCATACATCTACCCAGTGGGCTGTCACAGTCATATAGTCCTGACCCTGCCCTGCTCCACTTGTCCACATGTCCGTGGTTAAGTGGACATTGGGTACAACTGCATTTTTTAGGACACTGGTGAGTCTTTTTCTGACGTCCGTGTACATTCTCGGTATCGCCTGCCTAGAGAAGTGGAACCTAGATGGTATTTGGTAACGGGGGCACACTACCTCAAGAAATTGTCTAGTTCCCTGTGAACTAACGGCGGATACCGGACGCACGTCTAACACCAACATAGTTGTCAAGGCCTCAGTAATCCGCTTTGCAACAGGATGACTGCTGTGATATTTCATCTTCCTCGCAAAGGACTGTTGGACAGTCAATTGCTTGGTGGAAGTAGTAAAAGTGGGCTTACGACTTCCCCTCTGGGATGACCATCGACTCCCAGCAGCAACAACAGCAGCGCCAGCAGCAGTAGGCGTTACACGCAAGGATGCATCGGAGGAATCCCAGGCAGGAGAGGACTCGTCAGAATTGCCAGTGACATGGCCTGCAGGACTATTGGCATTCCTGGGGAAGGAGGAAATTGACACTGAGGGAGTTGGTGGGGTGGTTTGCGTGAGCTTGGTTACAAGAGGAAGGGATTTACTGGTCAGTGGACTGCTTCCGCTGTTGCCCAAAGTTTTTGAACTTGTCACTGACTTATGATGAATGCGCTGCAGGTGACGTATAAGGGAGGATGTTCCGAGGTGGTTAACGTCCTTACCCCTACTTATTACAGCTTGACAAAGGCAACACACGGCTTGACACCTGTTGTCCGCATTTCTGGTGAAATACTTCCACACCGAAGAGCTGATTTTTTTTGTATTTTGACCAGGCATGTCAATGGCCCTATTCCTCCCACAGACAACAGGTGTCTCCCCGGGTGCCTGACTTAAACAAACCACCTCACCATCAGAATCCTCCTGGTCAATTTCCTCCCCAGCGCCAGCAACACCCATATCCTCCTCATCCTGGTGTACTTCAACACTGACATCTTCAATCTGACTATCAGGAACTGGACTGCGGGTGCTCCTTCCAGCACTTGCAGGGGGCGTGCAAATGGTGGAAGGCGCATGCTCTTCACGTCCAGTGTTTGGAAGGTCAGGCATCGCAACCGACACAATTGGACTCTCCTTGTGGATTTGGGATTTCGAAGAACGCACAGTTCTTTGCGGTGCTTTTGCCAGCTTGAGTCTTTTCAGTTTTCTAGCGAGAGGCTGAGTGCTTCCTTCCTCATGTGAAGCTGAACCACTAGCCATGAACATAGGCCAGAGCCTCAGCCGTTCCTTGCCACTCCGTGTGGTAAATGGCATATTGGCAAGTTTACGCTTCTCCTCCAACAATTTTATTTTAGATTTTGGAGTCCTTTTTTTACTGATATTTGGTGTTTTGGATTTTACATGCTCTGTACTATGACATTGGGCATCGGCCTTGGCAGACGACGTTGCTGGCATTTCATCGTCTCGGCCATGACTAGTGGCAGCAGCTTCAGCACGAGGTGGAAGTGGATCTTGATCTTTCCCTAATTTTGGAACCTCAACATTTTTGTTCTCCATATTTTAATAGGCACAACTAAAAGGCACCTCAGGTAAACAATGGAGATGGATGGATACTAGTATACTTATGGATGGACCAGCGACTGCCGACACAGAGGTAGCTACAGCCGTGGACTACCGTACTGTGACTGCTGCTAATATAGACTGGATGATAATGAGATGAAATTAATATATATATATATATATATATATAATATCACTAGTACTGCAGCCGGACAGGTATATATATTTATTATGTAATGACTGATGACGGACCTGCTGGACACTGTCAGCTCAGCAGCACCGCAGACTGCTACAGTAAGCTACTATAGTAGTATGTATAAAGAAGAAGAAAGAAAAAAAAAAAAAACACGGGTAGGTGGTATACAATTGTGGATGGACCAGCGACTGCCGACACAGAGGTAGCTACAGCCGTGGACTACCGTACTGTGTCTGCTGCTAATATAGACTGGATGATAATGAGATGAAATTAATATATATATATATATAATATCACTAGTACTGCAGCCGGACAGGTATATATATTTATTATGTAATGACTGATGACGGACCTGCTGGACACTGTCAGCTCAGCAGCACCGCAGACTGCTACAGTAAGCTACTATAGTAGTATGTATAAAGAAGAAGAAAGAAAAAAAAAACGGTTAGGTGGTATACAATATTATATATATATTATATACAATTATATATATATATATATATATTAAACTGGTGGTGACTGGTGGTCAGGTCACTGGTCACACTATCAGCAACTTGCAAGTAGTACTCCTAAGCAGACAATCACAATATATATTATACTGGTGGTCAGTGTGGTCACAATGGCAGTGTAGCACTCTGGCAGCAAAAGTGTGCACTGTACGTTATATGTACTCCTGAGTCCTGCTCTCAGACTCTAACTGCTCCCCACTGTCAGTGTCTCCCCCACAAGTCAGATAATACAGTCACACTATCTATCACTTCAGCAAGTAACTAGTCTAGTACTCCTCCTAATGCTCCCCAAAATTACTACTGTGTCTCTCTCTACTGTCTCACTCTCTTCTCTATAAACGGAGAGGACGCCAGCCACGTCCTCTCCCTATGAATCTCAATGCACGTGTGAAAATGGCGGCGACGCGCGGCTCCTTATATAGAATCCGAGTCTCGCGATAGAATCCGAGCCTCGCGAGAATCCGACAGCGGGATGATGACGTTCGGGCGCGCTCGGGTTAACCGAGCAAGGCGGGAAGATCCGAGTCGCTCGGACCCGTGTAAAAAAACATGAAGTTCGGGCGGGTTCGGTTTCCGAGGAACCGAACCCGCTCATCTCTACTATCAACAGTTCAGGGCAAAAGAAGAGAGTGCAGCTAATAAGTGAGCTAAAGAGCAATTTACCAAACTAAGGGGTCTATTTACTAAGCCTTAGATTGAGATAAAGTGCATGGAGATAAAGTACCAGCCAACCAGCTCTTAACTGTCATTTTTATTTGGCTGGTACTTCATCTCCGTCCACTTTATCTCCATTCAAGGCTTAGTAAATAGACCCCTAAACCATGTGGGGTCGGTGCGCATAAGTCCTGCAGGTTCCTACTCCGCGGCACAATAAGCTTTCTTGCTGCCAGTCTCTGGGGTAAGCAGTTGTTTTGTCAACAAGAAATACAAGATGTTGAAAGTCAATATGTAGACGGGAGAATGCCGGCGACATTATGCCGAACGGATGTAAAATTAGTTGAAGAATTTTAACCATGGTGGTAATTCCAAGTTGATCGCAGCAGGATTTTTTTTAGCAGTTGGGCAAAACCATGTGCACTGCAGGGGGGCAGATATAACATTTGCAGAGAGAGTTAGATTTGAGTGGGTTATATTGTTTCTGTGCAGGGTAAATACTGGCTGCTTTAGTTTTACACTGCAATTTAGATTGCAGATTGAACACACCACACCCAAATCTAACTCTCTCTGCACATGTTATATCTGCCTCCCCTGCAGTGCACATGGTTTTGCCCAACTGCTAAAAAAAATCATGCTGCGATCAACTCAGAATTACCCCCCATGTTGGCATAATAACATTAAACATAATGTAAATCATCATTTTACAGTAATAAACCATACATAGTTAAAGCTTTAACTAACAGTACATGTTGGCATAATCCTGCCAGCATTCTCCACTCAACACTTTCACTGTCAACCATAACGCACAGTATTCCCTCAGGACACTGATGACCAAACTAGACCATTCATGATCAGATATTTTACAAGTTCCTTCTAGGACAGAATTACACTTAACCTCAAAACATAACGGTAACGATTATAATTACCTTTACCCACTAGTAACGTCACCCAGAGTTCTTTCTTCAATGCACTGCTCAGAACATACTTCTGGACCTTAACCAGAGAAAGAATAAACTATGCCAATCCATCCCCATCTCTAGCCAGCTCCACTTGGTAACCACAAGTGTAAAATACAAGTGGGCCATGAACTACAGCAATATTGTATACAATAATTACACAATGTGTTTGAGCAATTTCAGAAGAACAATTAGCTTTATACAGCCAACATACGGGCCCACAGCAAAACTAGGTTGCCTGTTTGGACCAGCTTCAGTGGGTTAATCGTGAAGCCAAACATTGACAGCTGTAATACCTAGTTGCATTTTGTTCCTGTTTTGCTCCCATTTGTACACCACAATGAAATATGCTGGCATTATGTAAATACATAAGAAAAAATCAATAGACTATCAGATGATTGGCTTAATTCAAGGCTGATTGTAAAACAACATTTTCCTCTAATGGGCAAAACCATGTTGCTCTGCAGGAGGGGCAGATGTAACATGTGCAGAGAGAGTTAGATTTGGGAGGTTATATTGTTTCTGTGCAGGGTAAATACTGGCTGCTTTATTTTTGCACTGCAATTTAAATTTCAGTTTGAACTCACCCCACCCAAATCTAACTCTCTCTGCACGTTATATCTGCCCCACCTGTAGTGCACATGGTTTTGCTCATTAGAGGACAATTTTGTTTTTCAATCAACCTTGAATTAGGCCCAATGTCATATACTGTACATATTCATGATCACGATCACAAGCTCCTCCACATACTCTCACTATAGCACTGATATAGACTATAATGACTAGGTGACTGCTAGGGGCAGAGCAAGGAGAGGCCAAGGTTACTGTATTTTTGTAAAATTCAATTTAATGGAAGACAGCCTAAGAGAGAGAGAGAGACAGAAAGAGAGAGAGACAGAGAGAGAGAGAGAGAGAGAGTATTTCTTTAGACTAGAGAATAAATAAAGTAAAATAATACACTGAGAGTTACTACACCACACATTGGGGGTAATTCAGATCTGATCGCTGCTGTGCGTTTTCGCACAGCAGGCAATCAGATCCGAACTGTGCATGCGTATGCATCGCACTGCGCCAGAGCGTCACGCAACTGCAACGGGGATTGCAGCTCAGCGACGGGATTGTGCGTAGGATCCATTCGCATGGGCGTTCGCAAGGATATTGACAGGAAGAGGCCGTTTGTGGGTGGCGACTGACCGTTTTCAGGGAGTGTCCGGAAAAATGCAGGCGGGATCAAGCGTTTTCAGGCAGAGTGTCTGACGTCAGCTCCGGCCCCAATCAGCAGCATTCTATCGCACAGGATAAGTAAGTCCTGGGCTGCATTGAGACTGCACAAACTGATTTTTGTGCAGCTCTGCAATAGAAGCGATCGGACACTTGTGCAGTGATTTCCCCTCCCCCTGTAGGCGGTGACTATCTGATTGCAGGGCAGTAAAAAAACGCAGCCCAGCGATCAGATCTGAATTAGGCCCATTGCTGCTTACCACAACGCAGGTTGCTACCAGTGAGTCTTCTCTTCCAGACCTTGATTGAAGTCTGCGATGGCTGGCTCATGGGTGCGCAGGGTGTCTGCAGGGAGCAGACAGTGGTGCTGGAGCTTGCTGCTTGTCTTGAAGTTGTGCCAGTGGTTATATTTGCGCTCGCTAGGCTGGCTGCTGTTCCTGCTCCTCTTGGGTGGCCGTGGCTGGAGGAAGGTAGGGACAGAACTGGGAAGCATCAGCGCAGTGTCTCACACAATGTCGTTGTGACATAATTTATGTTAGCATGGACTGGACTATGTAACGGGGAAACACATTTAACTGGGGGGCCTCTAATTTGTCTATTTTGCATTCTTGCATCGCTCCAGGTGGCAGCCAGAGCTGTCAGTTTTGTTTGATCTTTTGTGAACCTCAGAAGCCCTTTGTAACCCCCTGTTGCTGAGCCTGCACCCACCAAGGGGGCACAAAGAAATGCTGGCTCCTCCTTAGTGACACGAGCCTGGGTGCTGCACTGTAACATTACATGCAGCACTCAGCTCCTGAGTGCTGCATGCTGCATGTACAGAATAGGAGCCGTCTCTGTAGACAAGAACATTTCCAGTAGGAGCTGGCTCTGCAGACAAGAACATTTCCAGTAGGAGCCGTCTCTGCAGACAAGAACATTTCCAGGGGCACCGTAGCATCTCCTGGACTCCTGGAGTCGGAGTGCTGAAAACAATGGTCAGGCCACAAGGCCAAGCCCCTTCCAGTGAAGCCACTCCCCCTTCCTACAAAGCCACGCACCCTTTTAAGCACACCGGATGTTACCAGGGTAAGTGATGCTAATGTTCCCAATCACTGTAGATACGGTCATAAATCTCATAGCTGTGGAAATGATGCCTCGTAGGGGTGTGGTTCATAGGGTTGACCACACTTAGGTCGACAGTCACTAGGTCAACCACTATTGGTCGACAGTGACTAAGGCAACACCTAAAATAGGTCGACACATTAGGTTGACATGAGCAAGGTCGACCTGAAAAAGGTCGACATTCATTTTTTTTTATTTTTTTGTCATCGCTCTCTTTGTAGAGTGACCAGGAACCCCAATTAGTGCACCGTGTCCCCTAGCATGGCTCGCAAGGTGCCTCGCTCTGCTACCACTGCGCTCGGCACAGGTTACCGTTCCCAGTCGTAGTCCACGTGGATCGTAAAGTATGAAAAAGTTCAAAAAATGTAAAAATTTTTTGAAAAACTCATGTCAACCTTTTGTCATGTCGACCTAGTACATGTCAACATAGTGACCATCTCGACCTAGAAACCATGTTGACCTAATGCATGTCGATCAATAGTGGTCAACCTAATGACTGTCGACCTAGAGACAGGATACCTCTCGTAGAATGATTTTGGTAAGCATTTGAAGCTAATTGGTGAATACGTCTATAATGAGGAAGGCTAAACCTATAATTCCCATAAATGCTTTTAGGTAGACATGTTCTTTCTGTTTAGAGGAGGTGGGCAAGGATTTCCTGTGTGCTTTTTTACTATTTCTTTACCCAGCAACCCAGTAAATCCCATGAAAAAAACAAGAATCCAAAAAAGAGAATAAGTATGAGCTGTATAGACTATAATCATTTATGATCAAAAATGTTCTTTTTTGTTAGTTTCAGTTATTATTCAAAAGTTTTAAACTCAAATTTTTTTTCTCTCACTGCAATATCCATTTTCCCATATGTTCCTTCCGAAGTGACAAGCTATGGCACTACTATACATGATGAGACATAAAATATTTGAATATGTTGTATAGACATTAATGGCTGATTTGAAGTTCATGGTCTGTCAGTGGGACATGAAAATTAAGTCCAGAAATCTACGCAATAAAAATAGGAACCTTGATGAAAAGTAGACCATGACCCACTTATATAATTGTATTAGCATAAAACATATTAAAAGGAACTCTCAGAGGAGGCTGTATTTTAATCCCATTTTATAATATTTCTTCAGTTGCAGGAAAGGAACGAAAAATTTAAAAGTATATTTTACAAGACATCTGGACATTTTTGTTACAGGAAATGTTAACCCAGGTTTATTTCTAATTTATATAAAACAGCGATTTCATTTTGCTGCACTGAATTATGTTTTAAAAATGTTATGCTTATAGGGAGCTGGATACAACCATTATTTAAAAACAAAAATACTGAAAAATGTTTTTTAAGAGCCATCCTGGCCACACTACAGCCCAGCACACAGCAGCTGCTGCTGCCAGGTAAGGGTGGGGTTGGGGGCGGGGGGGGCCTGTGCCCCCACTGCGCCCCTCTATCAGACCTTGGTAATTAGTACCCCCCTTCTCTGCGTCACTGGGCAAGGCGACACCCCATTACTCATTGTGCCCCTGTTTAGGGGAACCCATACAAAGTTATAAGACACTTGTATTGGTCAATATGTTTTTAGAGGTGGCACACTTAAAAAAAAATATTATGTATATTAAAAAATTCAATACGTTTTTTAACAATGAAAAATATGGTTGTCGTCATTATTAGGGAGGGTGCAACAGCTGCAAACTGAGCGCTGGTGTCTGCTTGGTGTAATATGAATGAGCTGTGTCATATTTGATGACAAAACAAAATAATACAAATAAATGAAAATAAGATAACAGTGAAGTAGAAAGAACAAACTGAAATAGATAAGGAAAAAGGTGGAAAGGAAGAATAAACGGTACAAAGTTAAAAATGTTTACAGCCTTTTAAAAGGATTCCTTTTTGGTGGTGGAGTGGAAGTGCTGTTGCGCATTATCTGCTTACACCCAATTAGGCTGAAGTGCTAGCTTTCCCTACCGGGTATGAAGATACAGCTTCGTTCTTGCCGGTCTAAGGTGGTCATTCTGAGTTGATCGCTCGCTAGCAGTTTTTTGCAGCCGTGCAAACGCTATGCTGCCTCCCACTGGGAGTGTATTTTAGCTTAGCAGAAGTGCGAATGAAAGGAACGCAGAGTGGCGGCAAATTTTGTTTGTGCAGTTTAAGAGTAGCTCAATACCTACTCAGCGCTTGTGATCACTTCAGACTGTTTAGTTCCTGTTTTGATGTCACGAACACGCCCTGCGTTCGCCCAGCCACGCCTGCATTATTTCTGGCACGCCTGCGTTTTTCAGAACACTCCCTGAAAACGGTCAGTTGACACCCAGAAATGCCCTCTTCCTGTCAATCACTCTGCGATCAGTAGTGCGATTGAAAAGCTTCGCTAGACCTTGTGTGAAACTACATCGTTCGTTGCAATAGTACGATGTGTGTGCGCATTGCGTAGAAGTGCCTTTTTTTGCCTCGTTGCTGCAGAGTGAATGAAAGCAGCTAGCGATCAACTCGGAATGACCCCCTAAGTAAGTAGCACGGGCCCTGCTGGAAGTGCTCGTAGCGGTTTACGTTGACATCAGACACCAGATTTTAGTTCACAATCGCGGTCCCATACTTCAAGATCCCCTCCTGTTCAGAACAACGTATTTAAAATCATCAGGGATCCTTTGTCAAGGACGTGGGAGGTCTCTCCTAATTGTTCTTATAAACATCCCAGAAGCACGGCACACTGGGGGTCATTCCGAGTTGTTCGCTCGTTATTTTTTTGTCGCAACGGAGCGATTAGTCGCTAATGCGCATTCGCAATGTCCACAGTGCGACTGCGCCAAGTAAATTTGCTATGCAGTTAGGTTTTTTACTCACGGCATTACAAGGTTTTTTCTTCGTTCTGGTAATCGTAATGTGATTGACAGGAAGTGGGTGTTTCTGAGCGGAAACTGGCCGTTTTATGGGTGTGTGTGAAAAAACGCTGCCGTTTCTGGGAAAAACGTGGGAGTGGCTGGAGAAACGGAGGAGTGTCTGGGCGAACGCTGGGTGTGTTTGTGACGTCAAACCAGGAACGACAAGCACTGAACTGATCGCACTGGCAGAGTAAGTCTCGAGCTATTCAGAAACTGCACAGAGAAGTCTTTTCGCAATATTGCGAATCTTTCGTTCGCAATTTTACTATGCTAAGATTCACTCCCAGTAGGCGGCGGCTTAGCGTGTGCAAAGCTGCTAAAAGCAGCTTGCGAGCGAACAACTCGGAATGACCCCCACTATCCCTTTAAATTGTCATCATTATTAACTGGTGCAATAGGGGTTTTACCCCTATCAAACCGTAATGATGATGTTCTAAGGTGAGGGCGGAAATCTCCTTTGGAACATAATGCTTCTCAACATACTACAGTATTTAAAAGGGGGTTGGGGAAGAGAAGACACATTCCGTTAATGGCAGCCTAGTGCCCCTGGTATTTTTGTATTTTGGGCTGTGTTTTGTGTTAGGGCCACTTGCTAGGTTACAGCCATTCACATCCAACTACGGTACATTGTGTGTACCCACCCCCTGCAGTACTTTAACTCTGGGGGGTAGGTAGTGGTGACTTTAATGTAATACAGGTTGAGTTATTAAAAATATTGGCTAAAATGACCTTCAGGCTGTGTGTATAAGGTGTTTATGAAACATAAAATGTATTCTGTACTTAGACTTGGGTCCCATCACCATGATATCTCATTATCGTATGCAATTATTCCAAAATACGGAAAAATCCGATATCCAAAATACTTCTGGTCCCAAGCATTTTGGATAAGGGATACTCAACCTGTATTCAGCTCTGTCCTTGTAACACAGCATCCCCAACATGACTTAGATACCACAAAGCTGGTCTTGTTAGCCACTCGCAGTTTAAACCTGTGGTCAGATTATTTCTTCCATCTCTCTGAAGCACTCTCAAGTTTCTACTAAGCTGTTTCAGTAATCACAAACCAGAGTGAAATATCCTCTATGCAATCTGTCCTATAGGAGAGCCAATTCTTACCATTCAATGTTTTAACGTCTTTTCACAGCACTTGAGTCTTACCATTGTGCTGATTTGGAAAACAGCTAGTAGTAATGGGGTTGGCACTGCAACTAAAGATAAAACCTTCCCTACAGAGTCCAGCAGTGAAGTTCCGGCACTGCCCACTCCTACACTCAAGCCGCACGATAAATAACTATATTAATAAAGCATTATATTTTTATATATATATTAGTCATTTAGAATTTGTGGCTTAGCTTCAATGTCTCCAGTGGCGGATTTTACCTATGGGCTGCAGCACCATTGGTAAAATCCACCACTGCAATGAGCCAGAGGCAGTATGTGACTGCGCTGGCTATACTGTGACTGGCAGTGACTTCCTATTGGAAATCCTACCTGCCAGCCACCCGCAGGACAGGCAGTCCCGTTGGGAGGTGTATCCTCCTATTGGGACTGCCAGACCAGGCTGTGATTAGCAGAGTGCTGGCTTCCTGTAGGCAGCCACTCCCTGTCTGATCGTCAGCCCTAGCCCGTGTCTACGAGCTGCAGCCAATGCGCTGTCAAGCCGAGGGTGCGCATGTGCCAGTCCCAGCACCTGTCCGCTCTATTGTGCAGGTGCCAGGACCCGTCAGGTGGCAGGGGCTCTCCTCCTCTGGACCAGGCAGCATGGCCAGTGACAGCCCCCCTCCTTCACAAAGGTAGGAGCCACCGCTGATTGTCTCTGTGCCCTGTGTGGCAAGCACCTTAAACTGGAGATGAACGTTGGCTTCTCCATCTGGCTGCCTTTTCTCTGCTTGGGAAGTTCTGCAAGCTGACACAATAAGGCACAACTAACCACTCTGCTGCATTACAGAGTAAAGCGGCTTCATGCACTAAACTTACATCACATCATTGACTAGTCTCAAGCTCTATTTTTCTGGGGAAATGTATCAAACGTTGGAGAGAGATAAAGTGTAAAGAGATAAAGTATCAACCAATCAATTCCTGTCATTTTTTCAAACACAGCCTGTAACATGGCAGTCAAAAGCTGATTGGCTGGTATTTTACCTTTTTCCAAGGCTTAATTGGTTCCTATGGACCGCTTGTAAGTCATTGATCACTGACACTTTTTAGACAAAGCCTGTATTACCATGACTCCCTCCTAATGCAGCTACCTGTTCTGGTCCCCTAGATGGCATGATCTAGTCTTCTTCAGTGGTATGACATGTAAAAAGGACCCTGGTATTAACAATAGATTGTCTGTCGTCCCCCCATACCAGTGCCCTTTAAATTTCTTAGGGACCCTGCTTAATTTTTAAAGTTTAAAGTGCTGGTACCATTAAACACTTATATATTGTTTCCAAAATAACTAATTTAGATTCAAAACATTATGCAATATAATATTTTATTAAGAATGTAATAATTATCATACCTTTAAAATGTTCAGACTCAATAAAAAAAACATATATGGGGTTCATATAATAACATATAGGGGTTCATACAATAACATGGTTAAATATGCAATATATCATACTACAACTACTGTAGCATACAGTACTTGTAACGCAGTTTAGAGAATGAAAAGGAATGTCTAATTGGTTGCTATAAATTACAGGACATTTATGTACATAGCACTATTTTATTAAATAAGTTACTTTTTATATTTGTTCACTGTATGAGTCAAATACAAAGAGGAAATTTACAGCTGAGGCATGGAGAACAATCCCATTTCAAAATGAACAATTTAGAAACAATTCTCCTATAATAGGTCTGTAAACTACTGCAATTTGTAGTCCCAAGGTGCTACTCTGAGAATTCTCTGCGCATTATGAGTTGCAGAATTGTATGTGTTTAGCCACTGTGTCTCTTTGCAATTATATTCTGGGAGAAAGATGACACGGCTATTATATCATAGAATGCTATTACACTCATACAAATTTTAATCTTGATTAGCTTATGTGTGCAGTTTAATTGAATATTGCTGATGTGAAGCACTATGTGGTTACAGTAAGAAGCTTAAATCATTGCCAGGAGTAGGCAACCTGTAGCTGGTCAGCTAATGTGGAACTACAACAACCAGTGTGCCCTTAAAGCTAGAAGCTGTGTCTTACTTTATCCTGAAAGGTGACCAGATTTATGTTTTATGCCGGAAACAAAAGGGGACGCTGTCTGCTGTAATGTGTAAAAAAAGGGGGGCGCTGTCTGCCGTAATGTGTAAAAAGGGGACGCTGTCTGCCGTAATGTTAAAAAAGGGGACGCTGTCTGCCGTAATGTGTAAAAAGGGGGACTGGCTGCCGTAATGTGTAAAAAGGGGGACTGTCTGCTGTAATGTGTAAAAAGGGGGACGCTGTCTGCTGTAATGTATAAAAGGGGCTCTCACCTGGTGTAGTGGCGCTACTGTGCAGCGTAATTTGAATAATGGAGACTACTGTGCACCGTAGTATGAATTGCTATTATTTTGTGGCCACGCCCCTTCCCCATGAAGCCACGCCCCTATATATTTTTTACGCGCCTACGGCGCGCACTGCCCCTATCTAACATGGGGGGGTGGGGGGGCGCCAATGTCGTTTCTTGCACACACCGCTAAAATGCCTAGTTACGGCACTGGTTTAAATTATAGTTATGGTTTGTAACATGTCCTGACAGTCTAAGTAAATGCCATGAAGTGGCAGTGCCTGGGGCACAAACAGGCTTTACCAGTCTGGCCTTTGACACCACTGCTGTCCTGTGCAATTCCGGTCTGTTATCATTCCCATAACCAGTACCAGAGTGCACATTTATCACCTTCGTGGATTGATTCACAGTCTTCAGAGTGCATAACCTATACCTGTGTGTGTATACTATCCATCACCACCAGGTGTCGACTCTCACCAGTGTCTGCAGTCACCTCATTAGCTGAGACTCCCGTGCACCTGAATGCAAACTAGTCAAGCAAGCCTCCACTTCCATTGCAAGGCAGGACATTAGTTTGGCTCGGGTGGTCTTCAAGTTGCCGACTCTCGGGATCCCGGCACACAGTATACCGGCGCCGGAATCCCGACAGCTGGCATACCGACAGTTTTTCTCCCTCGTGGGGGTCCACGACCTCCCTTGATGGAAAATAAATAGCATAGCGTGCCACCGTGCCCGCAGCGTGGCGAGCACAGCCAGCCCGCAAGGGGCTCATTTGCGCTCGCCACGCTGTCGCTATGCCGGCGGTCGGGCTTCTGGCGCCGGTATGCTGGTCACCAGGAGCCCGGCCGCCGGCACACCATACCACACCCGTTAGGCTCAGCTTAGTGCTTCATCCTGACTGCCATTCCTGTTCTGTCTGATTGTCCAGATTAGCTCCTGTGATTTTCTGTATGTGGAAGAACGTCATAACACCATCTAGTATTGTTCACTCCAGCCCCAAGTCATTGCACAGATTATGACAATAGGATTGCTACACAGAATGTCAGAAATATACTATATAAAACTCTTACGACAGTTTTTCTCTTACATCAGCAATAATCTAGTACTGACGACTAGCTCTTTCTTTCTTTATAGTGCTGGGGAGCGAAAACCCAAAGTGAGTGCCCACGTAAGAGCCTACATCATGACACATGATGTAGGACTACTTAAGAAGCTACTGATGCAGTTATGGGTATTGGCAACTTACGCAACAGTGGAGTGAAGTAATGGCGGCATTGTACAGGAATTGGGTGACTTGTTTATGCTCTGGACCCCTGGGAGACAGGTTATAAAATAATGTAAGCAGGAACAGACTCATGTATCATATAATTAAAAGAAGCTCTTTTTTTAATATGTTGCATTTTTTTGCACTGCAGTAATGAATGCGTAAAAAATATATATATAGTGGGCAGTATAGATGGTGTAATGGTTAGTATTACTGCCTCACAGCACTGAGGTCATGGGTTCAAATCCCACCATGGCCCTAACTGTGTGGAGTTTGTATGTACTCCACTTACTTGTGTGGGTTTCCTCTGGGTACTCCGGTTTCCTCCCACAATCCAAAAATAAACTGGTAGGTTAATTGGATCCCAACAAAATTAACCCTAGTGTGAATGTGTGTGGGTGTACATGTGATAGGGAATATAGATTGTAAGCTCCACTGGGACAGGTACTGATATGAATGGGCAAATATTCTCTGTACAGCGATGCGGAATATGTGTGCGCTATATAAATAACTGGTAGTAATAATAATAATTATTTTATATTTCTCTAACGTCCTAAGTGGATGCTGGGGACTCCGTAAGGACCATGGGGAATAGCGGCTCCGCAGGAGACTGGGCACATCTAAATAAAGCTTTAGGACTATCTGGTGTGCACTGGCTCCTCCCCCTATGACCCTCCTCCAAGCCTCAGTTAGATCTCTGTGCCCGAACGAGAAGGGTGCACACTAGGGGCTCTCCTGAGCTTCTTAGTGAAAGTTTTAGTTTAGGTTTTTTATTTTCAGTGAGACCTGCTGGCAACAGGCTCACTGCATCGAGGGACTAAGGGGAGAAGAAGCGAACTCACCTGCGTGCAGAGTGGATTGGGCTTCTTAGGCTACTGGACATTAGCTCCAGAGGGACGATCACAGGCCCAGCCATGGATGGGTCCCAGAGCCGCGCCGCCGGCCCCCTTACAGAGCCAGAAGACAGAAGAGGTCCGGAAAATCGGCGGCAGAAGACATCCTGTCTTCACCAAGGTAGCGCACAGCACTGCAGCTGTGCGCCATTGCTCCTCAGCACACTTCACACTTCGGTCACTGAGGGTGCAGGGCGCTAGGGGGGGGCGCCCTGAGCAGCAATAAAAACACCTTGGCTGGCGAAAATACATCACATATAGCCCCCAGGGCTATATGGATGAATTTTAACCCCTGCCAGAATCCATAAAAAAGCAGGAGAAAAGTCCGCGAAAAAGGGGCGGAGCCTATCTCCTCAGCACACTGGCGCCATTTTCCCTCACAGCTCAGTTGGAGGGAAGCTTCCCTGGCTCTCCCCTGCAGTCACTACACTACAGAAAGGGTTAAAAAAGAGAGGGGGGCACTAATTAGGCGCAGTATTAACAATACAGCAGCTATAAGGGGAAAAACACTTATATAAGGTTATCCCTGTATATATATATAGCGCTTTGGTGTGTGCTGGCAAACTCTCCCTCTGTCTCCCCAAAGGGCTAGTGGGGTCCTGTCCTCTATCAGAGCATTCCCTGTGTGTGTGCTGTATGTCGGTACGTTTGTGTCGACATGTATGAGGAGAAAAATGATGTGGAGACGGAGCAGATTGCCTGTAATAGTGATGTCACCCCCTAGGGGGTCGACACCTGAGTGGATGAACTGTTGGAAGGAATTACGTGACAGTGTCAGCTCTGTATAAAAGACAGTGGTTGACATGAGACAGCCGGCTACTCAGCTTGTGCCTGTCCAGACGTCTCATAGGCCGTCAGGGGCTCTAAAGCGCCCGTTACCTCAGATGGCAGATATAGACGCCGACACGGATACTGACTCCAGTGTCGACGGTGAAGAGACAAATGTGACTTCCAGTAGGGCCACACGTTACATGATTGAGGCAATGAAAAATGTTTTACACATTTCTGATAATACGAGTACCACCAAAAAGGGGTATTATGTCCGGTGAGGAAAAACTACCTGTAGTTTTCCTGAATCTGAGAAATTAAATGAGGTGTGTGATGATGCGTGGTTTTCCCCCGATAACAACTGATAATTTCTAAAATGTTATTGGCATTATATCCTTTCCCGCCAGAGATTAGGGTGCATTGGGAAACACCCCCTAGGGTGGATAAAGCGCTCACACGCTTGTAAGGGCTCTACCCTCTCCTGAGATGGCCGCCCTTAAGGATCCTGCTGATAGAAAGCAGGAGGGTATCCTAAAATGTATTTACACACATACTGGTGTTATACTGCGACCAGCAATCGCCTCAGCCTGGATGTGCAGTGCTGGGTTGGCGTGGTCGGATTCCCTGACTGAAAATATTGATACCCTAGATAGGGACAGTATATTTTTGCCTATAGAGCATTTAAAAGATGCATTTCTATATATGCGTGATGCACAGCGGAATATTTGCCGACTGGCATCAAGTCTAAGTGCGTTGTCCATTTCTACCAGTAGAGGGTTATGGACATGTCAGTGGTCAGGTGATGCGTATTCCAAACGGCATTTGGAAGTATTGCCTTAATAAGGGGAGGAGTTATTTGGGGTCGGTCTTTCAGACCTGGTGGCCACGGCAACAGCTGGGAAATCCACGTTTGTACCCCAGGTCGCCTCTCAACATGAGAAGACGCCGTATTATCAGGCGCAGTCTTTTCGTGGACAAGCGGGCAAAATGTTCCTCATTTCTGCCCCGTGACAGAGGGAGAGGAAAAAGGCTGCAGAAATCAGCCAGTTCCCAGGAACAGAAACCCTCTCCCGCCTCTGCCAAGCTCTCAGTATGACGCTGGGGCTTTACAAGCAGAATCAGGCACGGTGGGGGGCCCGTCTCAATGAATTTCAGTGCGCAGTGGGCTCACTCGCAAGTAGACCCCTGGATCCTTCAGGTGATATCTCAGGGGTACAAATTAGAATTCGAGACGTCTCCCCCTCGCCGTTTTCCTAAAGTCGGCTTTACCGATGTCTCCTTCTGACAGGGAGACAGTTTTGGAAGCCATTCACAAGCTGTATTCCCAGCAGGTGATAATCAAGGTACCCCTCCTGCAACAGGGAACAGGGTATTATTCCACACTGTTGTGGTACCGAAGCCGGACGGCTCGGTGAGACCGATTCTAAATCTAAAATCTTTGAACACTTACATACAGAGGTTCAAATTCAAGATTGAGTCACTCAGAGCAGTGATTGCGAACCTGGAAGAAGGGGACTACATGATGTCTCGGGACATCAAGGATGCTTACCTTCATGTCAAAATTTACCCTTCTCACCAAGGGTACCTCAGGTTTATGGTACAGAACTGTCACTATCAGTTCAGACGCTGCCGTATGGATGGTCCACGGCACCCCGGGTCTTTACCAAGGTAATGGCCGAAATGATGATATTCCTTCGAAGGAAGGGAATTTTAGTTATCCCTTACTTGGACGATTCCCTAAAAAGGGTAAGATCCAGGGAACAGTTGGAGGTCGGTGTAGCACTATCTCAGGTAGTGTTGCGGCAGCACGATTGGATTCTCAGTATTCCAAAATCGCAGCTGGTTCCGACGACTTGTCTTCGGTTCCTAGGGATGATCCTGGACACAGTCCAGAAAAAGGTGTTTCTCCCGGAGGGGAAAGACAGGGAGTTATCCGAGCTAGTCAGGAACCTCCTAAAACCGAGCCAAGTCTCAGTGCATCAATGCACAAGGGTTCTGGGTAAAATGGTGGCTTCCTACGAAGCAATCCCATTCGGCAGATTCCACGCAAGAACTTTCCAGTGGGACCTGCTGGACAAATGGTCCGGGTCGCATCTTCAGATGCATCAGCGGATAACCCTGTCACCAAGGACAAGGGTGTCCCTCCTGTGGTGGTTGCAGAGTGCTCATCTTCTAGAGGGCCGCAGATTCGGCATTCAGGACTGGGTCCTGGTGACCACGGATGCCAGCCTGCGAGGCTGGGGAGCAGTCACACAGGGAAGGAATATCCAGGGCTTATGGTCAAGCCTGGAGACATCACTTCACATACATATCCTTAAGCTAAGGGCCATTTACAATGCTCTAAGCTTAGCAAGACCTCTGCTTCAAGGTCAGCCGGTGTTGATCCAGTCGGACAACATCACGGCAGTCACCCACGTAAACAGACAGGGTGGCACAAGAAGCAGGAGGGCAATGGCAGAAGCTGCAAGGATTCTTCGCTGGGCGGAAAATCATGTGATAGCACTGTCAGCAGTATTCATTCCGGGAGTGGACAACTGGGAAGCAGACTTCCTCAGCACGACCTCCACCCGGGAGAGTGGGGACTTCACCCAGAAGTCTTCCACATGATTATAAACCGTTGGGAAAAACTCGACAGGTATTGCGCCAGGTCAAGGGACCCTCAGGCAATAGCTGTAGACGCTCTGGTAACAGCGTGGGTGTACCAGTCAGTGTATGTGTTCCCTCCTCTGCCTCTCATACCCAAGGTACTGAGATTGATAAGATGGAGAGGAGTAAGCACTATATTCGTGGCTCCGGATTGGCCAAGAAGGACTTGGTAACCGGAACTTCAAGAGATGCTCACGGAGGATCCGTGGCCTCTACCTCTAAGAAGGGACCTGCTCCAACAAGGACCCTGTCTGTTCCAAGACTTACCGCGGCTGCGTTTGACGGCATGGCGGTTGAACGCCGGATCCTGAAGGAAAAAAGGCATTCCGGATGAAGTCATCCCTATCCTGATCAAAGCCAGGAAGGATGTAACCGCAAAACATTATCACCGCATTTGGCGAAAATATGTTGCGTGGTGCGAGGCCAGTAAGGCCCGACGGAGGAAATTCAACTGGGTCGATTCCTACATTTCCTGCAAACAGGAGTGTCTATGGGCCTGAAATTGGGGTCCATTAAGGTTCAAATTTCGGCCCTGTCAATTTTCTTCCAAAAAGAACTAGCTTCAGTCCCTGAAGTTCAGACGTTTGTAAAAGGGGTACTGCATATACAGCCTCCTTTTGTGCCTCCAGTGGCACTTTGGGATCTCAATGTAGTTTTTTGGGTTCCAAAAGTCACATTGGTTTGAACCACTTAAATCTGTGGAGTTAAAATATCTCACATGGAAAGTGGTCATGCTGTTGGCCCTGGCCTGGGCCAGGCGCGTGTCAGAATTGGCGGCTTTATCCTGTAAAAGCCCTTATCTGATTTTCCATTCGGACAGGGCGGAATTGAGGACTCGTCCTCAGTTTCTCCCTAAGGTGGTTTCAGCGTTTCACCTGAACCAACCTATTGTGGTGCCTGCGGCTACTAGGGACTTGGAGGACTCCAAGTTGCTAGACGTTGTCAGGGCCCTGAAAATATATGTTTCCAGGACGGCTGGAGTCAGAAAATCTGACTCGCTGTTTATCCTGTATGCACCCAACAAGCTGGGTGCTCCTGCTTCTAAGCAGACTATTGCTCGTTGGATTTGTAGTACAATTCAGCTTGCACATTCTGTGGCAGGCCTGCCACAGCCAAAAATCTGTAAATGCCCACTCCACAAGGAAGGTGGGCTCATCTTGGGCGGCTGCCTGAGGGGTCTCGGCTTTACAACTTTGCCGAGCAGCTACTTGGTCAGGAGCAAATACGTTTGTAAAATTCTACAAAATTGATACCCTGGCTGAGGAGGACCTGGAGTTCTCTCAATTGGTGCTGCAGAGTCATCCGCACTCTCCCGCCCGTTTGGGAGCTTTGGTATAATCCCCATGGTCCTTACGGAGTCCCCAGCATCCACTTAGGACGTTAGAGAAAATAAGAATTTACTTACCGATAATTCTATTTCTCATAGTCCGTAGTGGATGCTGGGCGCCCATCCCAAGTGCGGATTGTCTGCAATACTGGTACATAGTTATTGTTACCAAAAAATCGGGTTATTGCTGTAGTGAGCCATCTTTTCTAGAGGCTCCTCTGTTATCATGCTGTTAACTGGGTTCAGATCACAAGTTGTACAGTGTGATTGGTGTGGCTGGTATGAGTCTTACCCGGGATTCAAAATCCTTCCTTATTGTGTACGCTCGTCCGGGCACAGTATCCTAACTGAGGCTTGGAGGAGGGTCATAGGGGGAGGAGCCAGTGCACACCAGATAGTCCTAAAGCTTTCTTTAGATGTGCCCAGTCTCCTGCGGAGCCGCTATTCCCCATGGTCCTTACGGAGTCCCCAGCATCCACTACGGACTACGAGAAATAGAATTATCGGTAAGTAAATTCTTATTATATATATATATATATATATATATATATATACACACATACATTGCATAATGCATGTGTGAGTCATATACTGAATTTTTTTTTTTTCCATCTATTGTATAAGGATAAATAATATTGTTTTTCAAGACGGGGAAAAGGAGAGCAGACCTGACGTTTTTCTCCCTATTATTTTTTATTTTCTCACTATTGCCCTTATACTGTCCAAACAGTCCAGGTTTTAAAAGTGTTCTACAGTAGTTGATGTATCTTTTTAATAGAATCATATGAATCGTTACATGTAATATTTATGGGGGTAATTCCAAGTTGATCGCAGCAGGAAATTTTTTAGCAGTTGGGCAAAACCATGTGCACTGCAGGGGGGGCAGATATAACATTTGCAGAGAGAGTTAGATTTGGGTGGGTTATTTTGTTTCTGTGCAGGGTAAATACTGGCTGCTTTATTTTTACACTACAATTTAGATTGCAGTTGAACTCACCACACCCAAATCTAACTCTCTCTGCACATGATATATCTGCCTCCCCTGCAGTGCACATGGTTTTTGCCCAACTGCTAACTAAAATCCTGCTGCGATCAACTCAGAATTACCCCCTATGTGTGGTGGTGTCTTTCTCTGCCTATAGGCATGATTCTAAACCTTTTAAGCAAAATGTAAAGATTAAGGGGTAAATTTACTAAGATGGGAGTTCTATTTAAGATGGGATGTTACCCACCGCAACCAATCAGATTCCAGGTATTATCTTCTAGAAGGTGCTAGATCACAGGTTCTCAAACTCGGTCCTCAGGACCCCACACAGTGCATGTTTTGCAGGTCTCCTCACAGAATCGCAAGTGGTAAAAATAGCTCTACCTGTGGACCTTTTAAAATGTGTCAATGAGTAATTAATGCATGTGCACTTGCTGGGTTACCTGCAAAACATGCACTGTGTGGGGTCCTGAGGACAGAGTTTGAGAACCACTGTGCTAGATAAATGAGAAGTAGATTCTGATTGGTTGCAATGGGCAACATCCCATCTTAAGTAGAACTCCCATCAAGGTAAATTTTCCCCCTAAGTATGAAACAGAAAAAAAACAGAGGCCAAGAATTTCTTAGATTATTATTTATATATTTACAGGCTGACTGAAAATATGTTGTTAATATATTATGTAAATACTTCACAACCATCACCTACATTGCAACCGTTCATCAACACATGAATTATACATGAATTATTATACATGGTTTTTCGCTTCCACCATATAACCTCTGCCAGTGGCGTAACTAGAAGTTTTTCTCCCCCAAGCCAAAAAATTCTCCGGCCAAGTGCCAGGTACACATATACCCCCCAGTGTCACATATGTCCCCTCAGTGCCACATATGCCCCCCCAAGTGCCAAATTTGCTCCCCTTCCCCCAGGGCCAAATATGCTCCCCCAGTGCCAGGTACAGCTCGCCACCGCTCCCCCGCTGTTTTGTGAAGGAGGGACACGGAGGGCACAGTGTGCGCCTCTCCTGTGTCCCTCCTGCGTCTCTGGCATGTCTGTTAAATGAAGTGCCGGTTCATGAGCCAATCAGAGCTCACAAACGGGCACTTCATTCAATAGACACGCCGGAGACGCAGGAGGGACACAGGAGAGGCGCGCGCTGTGCCCTCCGTGTCCCTCCTTCACAGCAGCAGCTAGGGAAGGAGGGAGACAGCAGATTGGCATGCGGACGGCTCGTCCGCATGTCAATCTGCGCTAAATCAGTGGCGGCGGCCCCTGCAGCCCTGCGCCTTCAAGCCACCGCGAGGGCTGCGGGGGCAGTAGTTATGCCACTGACCTCTGCTAGTATGCCACCCAGACACAAGCCCCCTCTGGCATCATGCTGCATATAGTGCTATAGGTTTCACTTGCTGGTACAGGACACTCCCTAGTTGGCAATAGCTACACCCCAAGGAAGGAGCTTGGCATGCCCCTTGGCAGAGGCATTTTAAGAGAGGAGGGGACCCGCGTGCAGCCTCCGTTGTGGGAGCCCCTCCTCTCCAGCAGCAAGTAGACTCTGGTATCATGCCAGAGTCTACTGCACATGCGCAGGTCTCTGGGAACATGGCGCCCATGCCTTGTTCCCGGGGACAACTCCAGTGCACATGCGCTAATCACCCAGAAATGGCTGCGGCAGCCATTTTCCAAGTGATACGTTCCCACACTGCAGGGCCACTGTTGAACTCCGGTGGGGTAAGTATATTATATGAGTGCAGACCTAGGGGCTCGTGTGCACCACACACACCCTGCATCCATTATAGAAACGCCTATGCCCCTTGGGTAGAGCATGTCATGCCCCCTCGGCTACATAATGCTGTATGCACAGCATGTTGTTTAACTCAATCTAATTTAGAGATGTGCAGTTCAGGCCTCCAGAATTTTGATTCTGCCCGAATTTGGTTGACCCAATGCGAACTGAGTCCCGGTTTAAATCTTCCTGCGGTTCGGAATTCAAATTAGATATCTGAAGTTTTGGATTGCAAAAATGACATGACTTTATTTTTACCGAATCCAAATCCGATCCAAAACGCTTGAGGGTGGATTTGTCAAAAGTCGAAACCAAAGCACGAGGATGAAATTAGAACCAGAACCAAAACACGGGGGTGAGCACACAGCTCTACTCTAATCTTACTAAAATTAGCTATGATGATGGGATATACAGTATATGTACTATACCTTACTGATAATGTGTTATAAGGAACTTTCGTAGGGGCAGATATACTAAGCCTTTTAGAGTGATAAAATAGAGAGATGTAAAGCACCGACTAACCAGCTCCTAACTGTCATTTTTCAAAAACAGCCTATAACATGGAAGTTAGAAACTGATTGGCTGGTACTTTATCTCTGTTCACTTGCATGCCAGTGCCGCCTCCCCCCCCCCCCCCCCCCCAGAAATGCAAATGCACTGCACACCCGCGATGCTTTTGCATTTAAGGAGTAACTCCCGGCCAGCACAGTTCCTGCGGCTGACCGGGAGAACCTCTTTGCTGCCCGGGTCGCAGCGGCTGCATGTGGCGTCACGCAGCCACCGCGGCCCGACCCCAAATGGTCCGGCCACGCCAGCATTGGCCGGACCGCGCCCCCTAAACGACGGATTAACCCCGCCGTCCAGCCCCCTCCTGCCCTGCGACCGCCTCTGCCTGTCAATCAGGCAGAGGTGATCGCTAGGGAACAATGGCCTTCAGCCGTCCAGCATGCACCAGCGCACTGTGGCACCGGCGCATGCGCAGATCTGACCCGATCGCTGCGATAAACTGCATCGAGCAATTGGGTCGGAATGACTCCCTGTCTCTCTCCAGGGCATAGTACATAGACCGCTTGATTGTTTGTCTGGGTCACTCATGAGTGTACAAGTGTGTAATTCAGTTCAAGTTGTCTATATGTGGCATGGAGCACACTATGGGGCTTATTCTGAATCACAAATTAAGTCAACAGCATTCGTGTTTTAAACAGTAGTCCTATCTTTCATAGTAATGTCAGCCCTTCCCCTGATGTACATCCACGTGTCCGAATGTGCAAGGCAGGGAAATCCTAAGAGAGGAGGGTCCAGTGTGCAGTCTCCACCTGGTCCCACTCCTCTCTTGCCGGAAGCGTAGTGGAACTCTGATCACTAGGGTCACTAGAGCCCCTAGTGCTGTACCAGAGCACATGTGAAGGTCTCCAGGAAAATGGCTAATGTGCCATTTTCCCTGTGATCTGTGCAGGACTGTAGCCACAACGTGGGACTCTAGAGAGTCTGTATTTATAAAATGGGTGCAGGGTGTGCAGTGTGGGCCCATGTGCACCGCACACCTTGCACCCAATATAGATATGCCACTGGTGCAAGGACTGAGACGGCCACTTTGAGCAAGGTTAGACAATGAAGTCATGATTGGAGTGTTCTAAGACACAATACTTCTATAACACTCCCATAGATGAACCATAGATGAACCTATCAGGCGCATCAGAACAGCCGCATCTCTGTCACTGCTCAGGAACACCCCAGAACTTATCCAATATATTTCATACATATTGCATATCAAATAAAATTTGCAACTGAGCCTCCATCCATACACGCTGTGCAACGCATGCACAGTACAAGTTTTTAGGGATTTCCACAAATGTGTAATACCAACCTGTATGCGATGCAAAATCAGGCCCTAAATAACTGTTTAATCTCTGTAACAGTGGAAGAGGAGAATGCTGTGAAAGTGAGACATTCAATCCTAACTTTATCAGAACTGTGCTGTTGTCATTGATTTTTATCAAATTTTTATCAATGAATAATGATTTTGTTAATCAATTTGTAACTGAACCAAAAACTGAATCTGAACCAATCCACTTGTGGGTGGCTTTGCCTAAACATGAAAATGAATTAGAACCAAAACCCGGGGGTCTTTTATTGACAGATTCTTGTAAAAAAATTAGGGAAATGTTAAAAAAACTGATTAAAAGTAGAGATGAGCGGGTTCGGTTCTCCGAGATCCGAACCCCCCGAACTTCACCTATTTTACACGGTTCCGAGGTATCCTCAGATCTTCCCGCCTTGCTCGGTTAACCCGAACGTGGCCGAACGTCATCATCCCGCTGTCGGATTCTCGCGAGATTCGTATTCTATATAAAGAGCCGCACGTCGCGGCCATTTTCACTCGTGCATTGGAGATTGAACGGACATGACGTGGCTACGTTCTCTCCCTGAAAAGCTCCATATCTGTGCTCAGTGTGCTGAAAATATCTGTGACTTGTGTACTGCAAATATCTGTGCTCAGTGTGCTGCAAATATCTATGTTCTCTGCCTGAAAAGCTCCATATCTGTGCTCAGTGTGCTGCAAATATCTGTGCTCAGTGTGCTGCATTTTGGTGACCAACAGTATATAGTTGTACAGTACAAGTACAGTAGGCCATTGCTGTATCTTGAAGCTCTGTGTCACTGCAGGTATCCATTCCATATCTGTGCTGAATTTTTGTGAGCAGTATATATAGTAGTACAGTGCAGCTTTTTGGTGACCAACAGTATATAGTTGTACAGTACAGTAGGCCAATGCTGTATCTTGCAGCTCCGTGTCACTGCAAGTATCCATTCCATATCTGTGCTGCATTTCTGTGAGCAGTATATATATAGTAGTACAGTGCAGCATTTTGGTGACCAACAGTATATAGTTGTACAGTACAGTAGGCCATTGCTGTATCTTGCAGCTCTGTGTCACTGCAAGTTTCCATTCCATATTTGTGCTGCATTTTTGTGAGCAGTATATATAGTAGTACAGTGCAGCATTTTGGTGACCAACAGTATACTATTGTACAGTACAGTAGGCCATTGCTGTATCTTGCAGCTCTGTGTCACTGCAAGTTTCCATTCCATATCTGTGCTGCATTTTTGTGAGCAGTATATATAGTAGTACAGTGCAGCATTTTGGTGACCAACAGTATAAAGTTGTACAGTACAGTAGGCCATTGCTGTATCTTGCAGCTCTGTGTCACTGCAAGTATCCATTCCATATATGTGCTGCATTTTTGTGAGCAGTATATATAGTAGTACAGTGCAGCATTTTGGTGACCAACAGTATATAGTTGTACAGTACAGTAGGCCATTGCTGTATCTTGCAGCTCTGTGTCACTGCAAGTATCCATTCCATATCTGTGCTGCATTTTTGTAAACAGTATATATAGTTGTACAGTGCAGCATTTTGGTGACCAACAGTATATAGATGTACAGTACAGTAGGCCATTGCTGTATCTTGCAGCTCTGTGTCACTGCAAGTATCCATTCCATATCTGTGCTGCATTTTTGTGAGCAGTACATAAAGTAGTATAGTGCAGCATTTTGGTGACCAACTGTATATAGCTGTACAGTACAGTAGGCCATTGCTATTGATATAATAATATTACTGGCATATAACTCCACACATTAAAAAATGGAGAACAAAAATGTGGAGGGTGAAATAGGGAAAGATCAAGATCCACTTCCACCTAGTGCTGAAGCTGCTGCCACTAGTCATGGCAGAGACTATTCAATGTCATCAACATCGTCTGCCAAGGCCGATGCCCAATGTCATAGTAGAGACCATGTAAAATCAAAAAAACTAAATTTCAGTAAAATTACCCAAAAATCTAAATTAAAAGCGTCTGAGGAGAAGCGTAAACTTGCCAATATGCCATTTACGACACGGAGTGGCAAGGAACGGCTGAGGCCCTGGCCTATGTTCATGGCTAGTGGTTCAGCTTCACATGAGGATGGAAGCACTCATCCTCCCGCTAAAAACTGAAAAGAGTTAAGATGGCAAAAGCACAGCAAATAACTGTGCATTCTTCTAAATCACAAATCCCCAAGGAGAGTCCAATTGTGTCGGTTGCGATGCCTGACCTTCCCATCACTGGACGGGAAGAGGTGGCTCCTTCCACCATTTGCACGTCCCCTGCAAGTGCTGGAAGGAGCACTCACAGTCCAGTTCCTGATAGTCAAATTGAAGATGTCACTGTTGAAGTACACCAGGATGTGGATATGGGTGTTGCTGGCGCTGAGGAGGAAATTGACAAGGAGGATTCTGATGGTGAGGTGGTTTGTTTAAGTCAGGCACCCGGGGAGACACCTGTTGTCCGTGTGATGAATATGGCCATTGACATGCCTGGTCAAATTACAAAAAAAAAAACCTCTTCGGTGTGGAATTATTTCAACACAAATGCGGACAACAGGTGTCAAGCCATGTGTTGCCTTTGTCAAGCTGTAATAAGTAGGGGTAAGGACGTTAACCACCTAGGAACATCCTCCCTAATACATCACCTGGAGCGCATTCATCAAAAGTCATTGACAAGTTCAAAAACTTTGGGTGACAGCGGAAGCAGTCCACTGACAACTAAATCCCTTCCTCTTGTACCCAAACTCCCGCAAACCCCACCACCAACTCCCTCAGTGTCAATTTCCTCCTCCTTAAACAGGAACGCCAATAGTCCTGCAGGCCATGTCATTGGCAAGTTTGACGAGTCCTCTCCTAACTGGGATTCCTCCGATGGATCCTTGAGTGTAACGCCTACTGCTGCTGGCGCTGCTGTTGTTGCTGCTGAGAGTCGATCATCATCCCAGAGGGGAAGTCGGAAGACCACTTGTACTACTTCCAGTAAGCAATTGACTGTCCAACAGTCCTTTGCGAGGAAGATGAACTTTCACAGCAGTCAAAGTGGATAACTCAGGCCTTTGCAGCTGTGTTGGCGTTAGACGTGCGTCCGGTATCCGGTATTAGTTCACAGGGACTTAGAGAATTTCTTGAGGTAGTGTGTCCCCGGTACCAAATACCATCTAGGTTCCACTTCTCTAGGCAGGTGATACCGAGAATGTACACAGACGTCAGAAAAAGACTCACCAGTGTCCTAAAAAATGCAGTTATACCCAATGTCCACTTAACCACGGACATATGGACAAGTGGAGTAGGACAGACTCAGGATTATATGACTGTGACAGCCCACTGGGTAGATGTATTGCCTCCCACAGCAAGAACAGCAGCGGCGACACCAGTAGCAGCATCTTGCAAACGTCAACTCGTTCCTAGGCAGGCTACGCTTTGTATCACCGCTTTCCATAAGAGGCACACAGCTGACAACCTCTTACGGAAACTGAGGAACATCATCGCAGAATGGCTTACCCCAATTGGACTCTCCTGGGGATTTGTGACATCGGACAATGCCACCAATATTGTGCGTGCATTACATGTGGGCAAATTCTAGCACGTCCCATGTTTTGCACATACATTGAATTTGGTGGTGCAGAATTTTTTCAAAAACAACAGTGGCGTGCAAGAGATGCTGTCGGTGGCCCAAAGAATTGCGGGCCACTTTCGGCATTCAGCCACCGCGTGAAGACTGGAGCACCAGCAAACACTCCTGAACCTGCCCCGCCATCATCTGAAGCAAGAGGTGGTAACGAGGTGGAATTCAACCCTCTATATGATTCAGAGGATGAAGGAGCAGCAAAAGGCCATTCAAGAATATACATCTGCCTATGATATAGGCAAAGGAGGGGGAATGCACCTGACTCAAGGCATTGGAGAATGATTTCAATGTTGTGCAAGGTTCTGCAACCCTTTGAACTTGCCACACGTGAAGTCAGTTCAGACACTGCCAGCCTGAGTCAGGTCATTCCCCTCATCAGGCTTTTGCAGAAGCAGCTGGAGAGACTGAAGGAGGAGCTAAAATGGAGCGATTCCGCTAGGCATGTGGGACTTGTGGATGGAGCCCTTAATTCGCTTAACCAGGATTCACGGGTGGTCAATCTGTTGAAATCAGAACACTACATTTTGGCCACTGTGCTCGATCCTAGGTTTAAAGCCTACGTTGTATCTCTATTTCCGGCAGACACAAGTCTGCAGAGGTTTAAAGACCTGCTGGGGAGAAAATTGTCAACTCAAGCGGAACGTGACCCGTCAACTGCTCCTCCTTCACATTCTCCCGCCACTGGGGCTGCAAGGAAAAGGCTAAGAATTCCGAGCCCACCCGCAGGCGGTGATGCAGGGCAGTCTGGAGCGAGTGCTGACATCTGTCCCGGACTGAAGGACCTGCCAATGATTACTGACATGTCGTCTACTGTCACTGCATATGATTCTGTCACCATTGAAAGTTTTGTGGAGGATTATATGAGTGACCGCATCCAAGAAGGCACGTCAGACATATACTGGCAGGAAAAAGAGGCAATTTGGAGGCCCTTGCAAAAACTGGCTTTATTTTACCTAAGTTGCCCCCCCTCCAGTGTGTACTCCGAAAGAGTGTTTAGTGCAGCCGGTCACCTTGTCAGCGATCAGCGTACGAGGTTACTTCCACAACATGTAGAGAAGATGATGTTCATCAAAATGAATTATAATCAATTCCTCCATGGAGACATTTACCAGCAATTGCCTCCAGAAAGTACACAGGGACCTGAGATGGTGGATTCCAGTGGGGACGAATTAATACTCTGTGAGGAGAGGGATGTACACAGTGAAAGCTGTGAGGAATCGGAGGATGATGATGAGGTCGACATCTTGCCTCTGTAGAGACAGTTTGAGCAAGGAGAGATTGATTGCTTCTTTTTTTGGTGGGGGCCCAAACCAACCAGTCATTTCAGCCACAGTCGTGTGGCAGACCCTGTGGCTGAAATGATGGGTTTGTTAAAGTGTGCATGTCCTGTTTATACAACATAAGGGTGGGTGGGAGGGCCCAAGGACAATTCCAACTTGCACCTCTTTTTTTTTTTAATTTATCTTTGCATCATGTGATGTTTGGGGACAATTTTTTTAAGTGCCATCCTGTCTGACACTGCAGTGCCACTCCTAGATGGGCCAGGTGTTTGTGCCGCCCAGTTGTGTCGCTTAGCTTAGCCATCCAGCAACCACAGTGCACCTCTTTTTCTCTTTTCTTTGCATCATGTGCTGTTTGGGGCCAATTTTTTTAAGTGCCATCCTGTCTGACACTGCAGTGCCACTCCTAGATGGGCCAGGTGTTTGTGTCGGCCACTTGTGTCGCTAAGCTTAGTCACACAGCGACCTCGGTGCAAATTTTAGGACTAAAAATATTAGTGTGAGGTGTTCAGAATAGACTGGAAATGAGTGTAAATTATGGTTAGTGAGGTTAATAATACTATAGGATCAAAATCACCCCCAAATTCTATGATTTAAGCTGTTTTTGAGGGTTTTTTGAAAAAAAACACCCGAATCCAAAACACACCCAAATCCGACAAAAAATTTTCAGGGAGGTTTTGCCAAAACGCGTCCAAATCTAAAACACGGCCGCGGAACTGAATCCAAAACCAAAACACAAAACTCTAATTAAAAGGGAACCTAACATTAGTAATCATATCTATCACCTCTAATATATGCACAAATTCAGCTAATCAAAATACAACGGGATCTAGTCAGGATTCCGGCAGTCGGGATCCCGGCAGTTAAAATACCAACGCCGGAATCCCGATACTGTTCAAAATGCCTGCAGCTGGCATCCTGGCAAGGAGCACCATCCCGAATGAGCATGGACTGGACTGCCAGGAAGGTAAGCCGCAAGGGGAGTGGGAGGGTTAGGTGTAGGCTGTGGGAAGGGGGGTTTAGGTTAGACATCCTTGTGGAGGGTTAGGGTTAAGCTGCGCGGACGGAGGGTTTGGTTTAAGCTGTAGAAAGAAGGGGTCAGGTTTAACCACCACCAGGCAGGGTTAGGGTTAGAAGGGCACTGAGGTAAAGTAATTGTACTTACCTTCCCCATGTCGGCATTCTAAGCATCGGGATGCCGCGGTAAGTCTTCTGACTGCCGGCATTTCCTACCCAATGCAAAAAAAAAACAATTACAAGGTTGTTTGTTAAACACTGATCATGGCACAGAGTTATATTGCTCAGATTACCTTTGAGAAAGTCACAGGTTTATGACTAAACACGTTAGGACTCCGCCCACTTTTTTGATCCTACACCCGGGAATAGTCATGTGTTGCATCCCTCCGGCCAATTCATCCTGAACGGCATTTCTCAACTGATCAGTGCGGTGTATATTTCCGGCTACTTGCACCAGCACTATCAAGACAGCAAGGCCTTCTATGGTAGGTGAGCGCGACCCCTACACGGCCTCTTCCTCCAAGTGCGGCCAGGAAAAGTCCATCATCCGAGGACGCACGGAACACTCCGGCTGCCCGGAGCTTTCATCACTGCTCCCTATTGTTGGACAGATCACGGCCCACACCATTTAATATTGAGCAATATCAGGGCTGCTAATTGTTTATCGGACATACCTCAACACCGGTTATTTATTCCCGCATTGGTACCGGGAATATTAAGTGCTGTGGCCACTGCACATACACAATTGCCATTAAAGCTGCCTTATTTAATAATGTCGCTGACTATAAATCTTTCTCCACTAATGAAAAGGATTTTTTTTTTTAAATAAGACTACAGCTTTCTTAGCGCATATGGGGTTAGCTGGATAATCTGACCTGCCTTTAACCTCTTAAACCCCAGATGTGTAGGTTCCAAACAGCATTTTAATTGCATGCAGCTTACTCAGAGGCTAATAACTGAATATTCCTCTGGCAAGCTTGTTACTATTTGATACCAACTTTTGATTATTAATCTTAATAATTGATTCTGTGTACGGTATTAGATCACATTTTTTATTATGTTTTTATATGTATCATGCTTAATAGATTTTAGACATTAAAACCATTTTTGTCTATATTATTGTGGCATTATCATTATCAGCTTTTAATACATCTGTGAAACCTTAAGAACAGTTAGTTTTTGTTTTATTTTGTTGTTTTTAAAAAAATTATAAACAGAGGTTTATTATTACAGCGAATAATGGCCCTCATTCCGAGTTGATCGCACCAAGCAACATTTTGCTACTGGTGCGATCAACTAATCTCCGCCTATGGGGGGGTGTATTTTAGCATAGCAGGGCTGCAATCGCTTGTGCAGCCCTGCTATGCTAAAAAAGTTTCTCACAAATCAAGACCAGCCCTGGACATACTTACCCTGTGCGACGGATCCAGCGATGATGGGGTCGGCTTTGACGTCAGACATCCGCCATCCGTTCACCTGGACACACCTGCGGTTTTCTTACCACTCCACGAAAACGGCCTCCAGCGGTCAGTTGACGCCCCGAAACGCCTTCCTGCAGTCAATCTTCTCGCGGTCGCCGCTGCGACTGCTTTTTCTGCTGTCAGCGTCATTGCCCGGCTGTCACCGAACAATGACGCGCGTGCGCAATGCGCACGTCGCGCATGCGCATTCCAGACCCGATCGCACCGCTGCGAGGAAGTGCAGCGTGCAATCGGGTCAGAATGAGGTCCAATGTGTATTCATTTCTAGAAACTATATCGACTTGTGAATTTTGATCATTATCGCCTAGGTTGTATTCATTGAAGTATGTGGCAATACAATACACTTAAGTAATGCTGAGGTCTTTCACTAGTAACTGGTATTTTGCCTAAATGGATGATAATTTGATGTACAAACAAGTTATCATAATCACCATTAAATACATTACACGTTTTTGCTTTTAATAAGTTACAACTCAAACTGCATACAGTACTGTATGTTGTCCAGTTTTCATCTGATATTTCAGTTTGAGCTTTAGCGTAGAGATAAATAGTAACATAGTGTTGTTCGTTTTGTCCTTAATATGCTGCACTGCATGAATATTGCTTATTTGACAATACAGCCCTTTGATACATTCTGGCCAAGAACTTTATTTAATGAACTTTACTCATATTCCCAGGCCTGTAAATGTTTTTAAGTGTTTTTTCCCCATAGAGTGCTGTACATACTGTACTGTACTAGGTTTTGTTTTTTTGTAGCTTTATCAATGGTTGCCTTAGGGTAATGTCAAATTGGCTAGAAAATGCCAGATTTTTCTTCAGCTAAAAAGAAAGTATTGTGTGGAATGTACAATTCCCTGTCTCCATTAGTACATGTACAGTCCTGGATTATGACAAACAGTCTACAGTTCTTTAACTGAAAAAGTCCCTCTATTTCATTATGTGTGACAATACCCTTATGAAGAAGACAGGGAACGATTGACAAGACTCCGCCTAGGGCCAATGGCGAATTTCCCATTAGGTACGTGAGGCACGTGTTTAGGGGCGGCACTTGTTTGGGGGCGGCACTTGGATGCTTGTGTTGGTACTGTCAGCAAAAAAAGTACCAGTAACTGCAAAATATATCCACTGTACTCAGTGGTGCAAGGATGCGGGTACGGAGTACCCATAAGAATTTGGCACCTACCACACACTTTGCCCTTACCACAATTATAATGTGCCACAAAGCAACAAGACCATGGTGCTTGGCAGTATGACAGCTCCTCCCACTTTGTCAGGTTTACTGAGAGTGCGACAGTGGCTGTATTTTCCTGTTATAATGGAGGCATTGCTATATATTGTTATTAAATTGGGGGCATTGCTATATATTTCTATTATACTGGAGGTATCACTATATATTTCTATTATACTGTAGGAATTACTATATCTTTTTAGCCTTGCCGCCAGAATCCCCCCAAAAAAGGGCTGTGTCATGTGGCCACGCCGCTAGTATCATGTAGCCACTCCCACTAGCAGCATGTGGCCACGCCCCATCACAACACATGACCACACCCATTTCCGTCACTCAGTACCCATAAGAAAATATTTCTACTTGCACCACTGACTGTACTGTACCATATGCCATCTTGGATGGAGTGTAAATAGGTAGGACATGCACACACTGCCCCTGTAAGCTGTCCTACTTAGTAAATATGTACACATAATAAAAAAAAGTGTCATAGTGTTTTTTTTTTATTATTCTATTAAAATTGGCTATCATTAAATGAGGGCTTATAGCCAATCAATAAAAAGAATAAAATTTGGCGGGTGGGAGACTGCCGTTACTGTTGTGCCTAGGGTTGCCCTCACCCCTAAATCCACCCCTGCCCAGGGCAGGATTCAGTTATGGGTCTCTCTACTTTATTGCATCAATCTTAATGCATTAAAACCGGGCAATTATTTGCAATTTCCAAGAGCTGCAATAAAACACAATGCAACGACTCCTGTAATTAATTATACCAATAAGCAATGCAAAGACCATCTCTGATAACCAGTGTACTGTTCAGTGCCCAACTACAGTAATGTCCATTATATTATGCAGTGCCCACCTGAGATTCATTATGCAGATGAGTTTGTTTCTTCTAGATGTATAGTGTGAGTTTAATGTAACATATGTACACTGAAGGCATTTACCATGTCATAGCATAAACTGCAGCAATCATGATGGGCACCAGATGGAACATTGGTGGAATGCCATGTATCCCTTAGCTCACAGGTGGCATTGTCTCCTATGTTTGTGTATTTGACTTGTTTTATATGCGGTGCATAGACATAAAAAAACAAACACAATTTGATACTGCAAATTTCCCAGTGCAGGCCACACAATAGTAGCCCCAATTCAACTTATGCCTCACAGTGTGCAACTTTATTCACAATTTATAATGCGATAGTGTCCCTTATTCACATTACATCACACAGTAGTACCACTTTACCTTATATATGTTACTCCTCACAGTAGTGCCCCTTTTTCACATTACATCATACTGAATTGCTCCTTATTCACATTACACCACACCATATTGCTCTTTATTCACATAAGACCACACAGTAGTGCCCTTTCTATACGGTACGCCACACAGTAGAGCACCTTATACACATAATGCCACACATTGGTAATGCATTTATACACATAATACCACACAGTAATGCCCCTTACACATATGGCACACATTATTTATGCCCTTATAAACATAATGTGCCTTACACATTATGCCAACCCTTATTAATTCCTTTATACACATAATTTCCCTTACACATATGCCACATATTGTTAATGCCCTTATACACATAATGACACACATAATGACCCTTTCACATATGCCGCACATTATTAGTGCCCTTATACACATAATGACACACATAGTGCCCCTTACACATATGTAACACATTATTACTGCCCTTATACACATAATGACACATATAGTTCCTGGCGTGAGTCAACTGGCAGCTCTGCTAACATCGGGTGCCTATTTTTTATGAAAATGCATCTTATTTGCATTGCTATGTGGCTAGGATGCACAAGCAGCTTCTGCTGATTAAAATGATATGTGGCATGCCTATATACTGTGTGCGACTGTGGCTGTATCTGCATACAAAATGCTATACACAGAATATAGGTATGCCGCATATCATTTTAATCAGCAGAAGCTGCTTGTGCCCCTAGGCATACCAGATGCCCTAGGCAATTGCCTAGTTTGCTATGCCTAGGGCCGGCTCTGCGTTATCACCCATCTAGAACAGGTGCTACTACCTCACCTACAGTAGACTGAGGTTTGTACTGAACTAACAACCAGAAGTGCAATAATTTGCATTGTGTCAGGAATCGGCTTTCAGTGGCATCTCACTTACCAGCGCGCTGGTGTGCAGGCCTCCGGAGGTCACGGCCCCAGTTTGCGGCTGCATGAATGCTCTGTCTGCGAGCGCAATATCCATTGTTACTGTGTACCCCTGAAGTCCATCCAGCGTGTTCCCCACTGTGTGCCCAGCATCTGTACAGCATGGGCGCCATCATGACACTTGCGGACAGCTGACCTGAACACCCAATCCTGCACTGTGTTTGCACACATGTTTCAAGCATCCAATGCCTGCTGAGCAAGGCGTATAAATCCAGAACATCGGCTCAGTCTCATCGCCTTGGACAATGCATCACATCCAGAGTACAGGTACTCCTGGTTCCTGTTTCCTGTCTCCAGTGACTTCCTTGCTCCAGTCTCTCCGTGGAACCATACTTGCCTACTCTCCCGGAATGGCCGGGAGGCTCCCGAAAATCGGGTGACCCTCCCGGCCCCCCGTAAGGGCAGGCAAGTCTCCTGATTTGCGGGGTCCCCCCTGCCCGTCCGCCCACTTAGTGTGTGAAGTGGGCGGTCCGGGCAGTCGATGACGCGATTCTTGCTGAATCGCGTCATCATAGCCACGCCCCCTGCAGTGTAATGCCGGTGATCGCGGCATTACAGAGCGGGGGGCATGGCTTAAAGAAGGTGTCACTGCGATCCCGCCCTTGCTCCACCCCCGTTCCGCCCCTGTCCCGCCTCCGGCCACCCCCTCCTTTAAATCACAGCCTCCCCTGCCCGCCCGCTGAGCCGACCTGGCTGCTCTCTCCCGCAGAAAGCAGCCAGAATGTCGGTAAGTATGCGTGGAACTACAGGCCTCAGCCATCCTGATCTGCTACAAACTCCTTCCACAGTCAGCTTCCACTACTTCTTGCAGTAAGAGACTCCAGGTGCTACCTTACCATTCTCACCTGTGCATTGTTAATCTGCATTCAGCACTGTGCTATTGCGTTCAGCACTTAATCAACCAGCTTGCTATTTACAAACTGTCTCCTGCTTTGGCCTTGCTTGGATTCGTGGACTTGTGCTTGTATACAGACCGTGTGAAGCTTTCACTGTTGGTTTCCAGACCAATCATCGGAGTTATTTACTGCCTGTTATTCCTGTCATCAGTTGCATCTGACTAAGTCAATCATCGTTGTTGTTAATCTCACTAACTTTCAAACCATCAGCATTGTCATTGTGCTCCAGTTACTGTTCATATCCCTGTGTGCTAACAAACATCATTGCGCATATGCGCAGGAATTTTCTACAGCCTCCTCGTTTTCTCCACCACACCATCACTGACCCACTAGTGCCCCCTCCGGGAACAGACATAGGCCCTCATTCCGAGTTGTTCGCTCGCTAGCTGCTTTTAGCAGCCGTGCAAACGCTATGCCGCCGCCCTCTGGGAGTGTATTTTAGCTTAGCAGAAGTGCGAATGAAAGGATCGCAGATCGGCTACAAAAAAATTTTGTGCAGTTTCAGCATAGCTCCAGACCTACTCTAGCTTGCAATCACTTCAGACTATTCAGTTCCTGTTTTGACGTCATGAACCCTGCGTTCGGCCACCCACGCCTCCGTTTCCCCAGCCACGCCTGCGTTTTTATCTGGCATGCCTGCATTTTTCCACACACTCCCTGAAAACGGTCAGTTGACACCCAGAAACACCCACTTCCTGTCAATCACTCTGCGGCCAGCAGTGAGACTGAAAAGCTTCGCTAGACCTTGTGTAAAACTACATTGTTCGTTGTATCAGTACGACGAGCGTGCGCATTGCGCCGCATGCGCAGAAGTGCCGATTTTTTGCCTGATCGCTGCGCAACGAACTAAAGCAGCTAGCGAACAACTCGGAATGACCCCCATAGTTACAGACCTGACACATTGACCTTTGGATATTAATTTACAGTTTAAAACCTACACTGATATTTTGTATCTATTTTTGTGAGCACAACACAGGTTACTACAATATACCCAATTTGTCTTTCAAAAACTCAAAGTGGGCTTACGAAAACCCAATACCATGCAGGTGTGATATCGACGTTTCGGATTTTACTCAATCGTCAGGATATAATGTTCACGGTATATCCTGACAACAGAGTAAAATCCAAAATGTTGATATCACACCTGGATGGTATTGGATTTTTGCAAGCCCACTTTGAGTGTCTCTATCTGCCTGCTATAGAATTTACCTTGAGCTGTGTACTGTGGCCATTTGTGGATGAGAGCTTGAGTGCCTGCCAATTCTAGAAATTATATATATATATATATATATATATATATATATGTGGAAGGGGGGAATAGGGGTACCAGCGACTTACAATGTCTAATTAGAATTAACTATGAAGAATATAGCTGGATACGGTTTTCAAAAAAAGTGGTAACAAATTTATTTATACAAAGTATGGTAATGGGATAAAAAAGTAGATAAAAGGCTGGATAATAAGAGCAATAAAAAATGATAGAAATACAGAGATAAAATACTGCAGTTTAAGCTAGAACCCTAAATCACATAAAATCAGTAAAAATAAATTTCTACTGATAAAAAATGCTTAAGGTTAAAAGAGTGATGCTTATCTTTGAAAATGGAGGGTCAATGGAGGTGTACCCAACGCGTTTCGTCCTCAGACTTCATCAAGGGGTCTTGATGAAGTCTGAGGACGAAACGCGTTGGGTACACCTCCATTGACCCTCCATTTTCAAAGATAAGCATCACTCTTTTAACCTTAAGCATTTTTTATCAGTAGAAATTTGTTTTTACTGATTTTATGTGATTTAGGGTTCTAGCTTAAACTGCAGTATTTTATCTCTGTATTTCTATCATTTTTTATTGCTCTTATTATCCAGCCTTTTATCTACTTTTTTATCCCATTACCATACTTTGTATAAATAAATTTGTTACCACTTTTTTTGAAAACCGTATCCAGCTATATTCTTCATAGTTAATTCTAATTAGACATTGTAAGTCGCTGGTACCCCTATTCCCCCCTTCCACATCTTAATCTCAAAGGCAGCTTATCACTGCCGAATATTTAGGGGTTAGCTGACACCTTACATTTTTTAAGGAGTGTCTTTAATCACTGTATTATCTTTTTATAAATATCTGTTCACACACACCTGTGGCGCCATACCCCCACTACCCAATATATATATATATATATATATATAAATCCTGTATGGAGTGCACTCACCAGACTGTTATTAGAGCCAGCAGGGGTTTTATTGAAGCATCATATACAACATCACACCACCGACGTTTCGGTCCTATCTGGACCTTTGTCAAGGTTCAACTGATACCCACATAGCCTATCTATATAAAGCCATCACCTTAATTGTATTCCAGTAAAAACCGACACAGAACATAAATGACATGGACATACATATACATACATTTTAATAATGTTACCCATTCAAATCCACTCATGTCCCCACACGGCCAAAACATCTCATCCATCCCGTGTATTCAAACACTGGGCAGATACTTACTCATTCCCGCCTCACCCGCCAATCCCTCTGGGCCGCACGCTGGCGAGAGCGGAAGCAGCCACAACTTGCTTGGAACGCATCCACATGTTCTCGTCATGTGATGCCCCAAGCAACCAATCCTTTCAGTGCTAGACATCACGCGTGTTACGCGCGTCTTCACGTGCGACACACGTCATCACGTACGATACCCGCGTCACCACGTATTGTTTAATATACAACTTTACCCGCTGCCCGGCAACATAGTTACCTAGGCAACCTTAGTTTGTGTATGTGCATGTGACTGATACACATAAAGTAGAGATACTATAGTCATACAGGGTGGTCATTATGTATCCCCATATGGCAATTATAGGGCATGAGGGGATCCGATGGCACATAGATAAAAATGGTTGAAGAATACATAACATTGTACAGCACATTAAGCCGTCACATTAACCATATATAACACATATAAATATATATAATAATATGGACAATGTGCAGATAAGGCTAATACAGACCAGAACACATTCAAAAATATGATAAAATATTGAAATCTTAAAGGAGAAAAAAGGAGGAAATCCTTATGGCGGGACATCAAATCTACCAACAGGCCAATCATCTCCATATCATAAGAAGATATTAAATGCACTGATTCATTTAGGCCCTTAGGATAAACAGTCTCTAGTTTATGTATCCAATATGCCTCTCGGCGTAGAAGGATCTTGGCACGATCACCACCCCTAGAGAGTGGTGGTATTCTGTCTATAACCATGTAGCGTAACGCCGTCAATTGGTGTTGATGTTGTACAAAATGACGTGCGACTGGCTTATCCGACCCACCAGTTTTTAGTGCCAATCTGATGTTTGAACGATGGTTAGAGATCCGTTCACGGAATGATATTATTGTCTTGCCCACATATACTAGTGAGCATGGACATATCAAGATATATACCACATAATCAGAGGTGCATGTTAGACGATGCTGTATTGGTATCTGTCTACCATCATGTGGGTGTGGGAAACTATTTCCAGTCAGCATGCTTCTACATGTAGTGCAATTCGGGCACTTATAGCATCCCAATTTTTTTGTGGGTAGCCAATTATCTACTTCTTTACCAACCGATTGGTCAGGGCGCATAAGCATGTTTCGTAGATTCGGTCCCCGTCTGTATGCAATCAATGGTTGCTTTGGAAGAACATTCTTGAGTGCACCATCTGTAGCCACAATATCCCAGTTTCTCTTAATAGCGGATCGCGTAGCGAAACTACCAGTATCGTATGTGGTAAGGAACACAAACGGTTTTTCAACACTTTCCGCCAGATTCCTCTTATTGACCTTGAGTCGCTGCTCAGCTGTTCTCAAACACCGTTCAATGATATCCGGATGGTATCCCCTATCCAGAAATCGATGTTGCATGTCTCTAAGTTGATCATCCAGGGTCCTTGAGTCCGAATTGTTCCTCATGACTCTAATAAACTGGGAGATAGGTAGGCTCTCCTTAAGGGGTTTTGGGTGGTAGCTACTGTAATGCAATAATGTGTTCCGGTCTGTGGCCTTTCTGTACAATTTAAATCCATAACCCCCATCCGTGGCAAACACAGTCACATCCAAGAAATTGATTGACCTATGATCACATTCCATCGTAAATCTGATTGGTGTATCCAATCGATTAAGATGCGATACCATACTCTCCAAAGCAGCTTTATCTCCAGACCATAAGAAAAATATATCATCTATAAATCGTTTGTAGTAACCGATACTACCCCCAAACATCGGCAATATGTACTGTTGTTCATACTCAACCATATACAAATTTGCATACGCCGGGGCTATATTACTTCCCATCGCGGTCCCAGATGTCTGGAGGTAGTATCGGTCCCCAAACTTGAAATAATTACACGTAAGTGTCATATCCAGTAATTCCAACAGAAATTCAACAGGTGGGTGCTGTTGTTGGTTCAGTATTAATGCTCTTCTTACAGCAGCCATACCTTTTTGATGAGGTATGACTGTGTATAGAGAGGACACATCCATAGTCACAAGTAGCCAATTTTTATCATAGCCTTTTATCGCTTTTAACCCATTAATAAAATCATTAGTGTCCTTGATGTAACTTTTTATTTTCTTAACACACGGTTGGAGATGGGTATCTAAATAGCGTGCAACAGGTTGGAATAATGATCCCCGGGCAGAAATGATTGGTCTGCCCGGCGGAGCATTAATGCATTTATGCACTTTGGGTAAAGTGTATAAGATGGGACATATAGGGAAGTCTGTTCGCATAAAAGATTATACAGTCTCACTAATAACACCCATACCCAACGCCATGTCCAATGTCGTATCCAATTTCTTTTTAAATAGTGGCATAGGGTCACTATCCAACACTCTGTAGGTGCATTCATCACCAAGCTGTCATAAAATCTCTTTATTGTATGCTATTGTATCCTGAAGCACAACAGCCCCACCCTTGTCTGCTGGACGTATAGTGATGGTGGGATTATCTTTCAACTGCCTTAAAGCCATCCTCTCTCCTTTGCTGAGATTGGGTCTACTCCTCACATTCTTTTTCATAGAGTCATTTACCGATTGATCCATCATACGTGAAAAAGTTTTAATATTAATATTATTTGATGGAGGATCATAGGTACTTTTCTGTTTGAACTCAATGTCAGGTATGTCACGTTTATTCTCCCCAAATTTTTCTTTAAGTCTTAATTTGCGAGACAGACAATAATTGTCTATTTTCCATCTCATTGAGCTAAACGAAACAGTAGGAATAAAGGATAATCCACGTGACAAAATCTTTTCTTGGTCCAAACTTAATGTTAGTGAAGAAATGTTGATTATTTTGTCCGAGGGTTCTTCGGAGGTTTTTTTGCACTTTTTGTAGGACCCCCTCCTCGGGTGGGGCCTCTGGTGTCTACTTGTACTGGGTCTAACTGTGAGCGTGTGGCCACCCGAGAAAAAGGCTGACGTTGATTATTTCTTGGATCTGAATTATCTCTATCTGATATTGGCGAAGTTGAAAATATTATACCCACATGCATCACGTGCAAACACCACACAGAGTGGCCTCTGTGCGTGTGCTTGTTCTGCCGTGCGTGCGCATACCCGCACGTTGCGTATATTGGCTCACGAAGTCCGGCGTATTAGCGCGTGGTATGAGTAAATACGGTAGCATTCGCATGGAAGAGCAACAAAGACATATCTGATATTTAATCCACATAGTGCATAATTTACACATAGCCTACACGCACCACACCAGCAAGTTACATTTACTTTGGAAGTATAACAACAGAGGGATTCAACTTTACAGGATATGAGGGGACAGAATTAGGTTAGGAGGTGGCGTTTGGTATCCAGTTGTACAGTATTTCAAGGGCAATACTCCGATGGCAGTTTGCAGAATGTAGCATGCTCCTGTGCATAGATATGCACAGGAGTACAATATTAATATTACACTGTATTTACTGTACTCTTGTTATTCGGCGGGAACCCAGTGGAGGACATCTGCAAGTGCACCTGGACCAGGCATCGCCCACCTATCCAAACCGACCTATGACCCCTCATGTACTGTTAATGACCAGCCCTTTGACCTATGGATGAAGAGATTACAGTTTCTTTTGTTTCATGCTTTGGACTATTATATAAAAGCCAAGCCTCCTGGCCGGCCATAGTCTAATTTCTGAAGGTCATCTTTCCAGATTGACTGAGGACCGGATCTGGGTGGCGCAGGCGAACAAACGTATGTATCCATTGGTTGTAGCTTCTTCTCTGTAATAGTGTTGTATATTCTGTGTTTACCCCTTTTAAGTAAATATTTGTTGTTGCGTTGGACCACAACATAACATATAACTACTGGTGTTGCATTCCTTTCCTGTTAGGGGTTTTAAAGTATATTCCTACGCATGTGTAGCTACTTTGTGCCTACAGTGTGATGGCATGCTTACGCAACGTGTACGCATTTCATTGAGGTATAACACACACACGCATAGCGGTCGCAGCGGCCTGAACATTGGTGCGTTAAGGTATTGCTTTTTCTTCCTGAAAGTTAAACGAACTTAACAATATATATATATATATATATATATATATATATATATCAAATACCACTGACTCATCACAACATCTCCTGAACCATAAGGACTAGGAACTTGACATTTGGACAGTAACTTGCTTTTGTGACCTAGGCACCCACCAAAGAAGGATTTTTCGAAATTCCGTCCACAAAGGGGTTAAAAGGGGTGAGATGATTATTAGGAATTCCCCCCTCACAGAGGAGAGTTAGATAGCCCACCCAGCCGGGGCTATAAAGGTTACATGGTGCCGACGATCGCGGAGGGGGGGAAGACACAATGCTCTGTTCCTGGACTTCCTTGCCAGTGGCAGCTGCACAGCAGTCCATTATTCAATTAGGGGAGCCACATCAACTGCCACCCCTAAACACTGTCAAACATTTCTGGGTGTGGCTCTCCTATTTGAATAGTGGACTGCTCTGCCACTGACGTGATGAGTCAGTGGTATTTGCCTTTTATAGATACAGATTTCAGATATAAGTACTTAACCAACCTATTTACAGTCAGGAGAGGATAGTGTCTCAATTATCAGAGGTTATAGATAGTGTCTCAATTATCAGATATTGTGATAGATAGTTTGGGGGAGATTCAATTGTTTGAAAAGTCAGTTGGGAGTCTGTTTTTTCCTATCTCATAGACAAGAAAAAACAGACACCCAACCGACTTTTCAAACATTTGAATTCCCCCCATTGACTCTTAAATGTTTTAAATGAAAGCTTGATAGTCAGCAACTGCTTATCTGCTGTGTAAACGGTACCGACAGCTCTCCCAGTGACCATAAGTGTTGTGAAAAAATCTTTACCTATTTACCTCAAAGAAGAAGCCCTAAGGAGAGCGAGAAGTTAAGCAAGGAGACCTAGGCCCCTTTGCAATAGAGTCAGCCTATCCCTGCAAATCTTACATATTTAACATACAGCGGGCGGAGCTTGGCCTGTTGTCCCAGTATTTACAACACTGAGCAGGGCAGAATTAGAGGCGGGATGGGGCAGAGAAGGAGGCAGATCATTTTCCTCAGCGCCAGCCTTTTGACAGCATCAATCCGGGGAAGGCATGCCCGAGGTGCGGCCTGACAAACATATATATATATATATATATATATATATGTGTAAAAAAAGGGTGCAAGTAGCGCTACAACTTAATATCGTACACCTTAGTCCCTCCTAGGGGGATAATTTCTAGTTGATATCTACATGAAACAAGAAACCAGTGACTAATAAGACATCATATAATAATGATAATAACAATAATAAACACTCCCAATTGATTCGGTGTCGCAACCAGAATTCTGAGTAGTCCAATTCCAAGAAGGACTAAAAACAATGTTCTAATGGTAATTCAGTTGCGCCTTCAGTGTTCAGAAGTGATTCACCAAGGAATCCTTAAATAATAACTTAATATGCGTACCAGATACGGAATAATCAACTGCTTTGTACAGGGTGCCTTTACATCGGGGGTTCCCCTTGTGCGTGCTCCTTTTCCTCTTGCAATCGTCCGAATCCGTTTGAAGAGTATATATGTGTAAATATGTAGAGCAATGTGTCAATAATATGCTCTTAATAGTGACCTCATGCTGAGCTTGTGCAAAATACTGTAAAAAGTGGCTATGTGCAATAAAGTGCTGGAGTGCTTAAATTTGTAGTAAGGTAAAAAGACCCATATAGGTAATGTGCTCAAATACCATTTGTTAAGGGTGCAACACCGATCTACAGTGTTTAAATAGGGAAGGAGTATTATTATAAAGCCTCTAATAGTGTAATTCCGTTAAACTTAAACTTTTTTTAAAAAACGGAATTACACTATTAGAGGCTTTTTCTTCCTATATGGGAGTATTCCCTAATTTTAAGGCACCCCATGTTGATGGATGACTGACAAGGAAAACTTCCAATACAGTACAGTGTCAAACGTGAGTGCATTTTTTGAATAGGAATAATACTCCTTCCCTATTTAAACACTGTAGATCGGTGTTGCACCCTTAACAAATGGTATTTGAGCACATTACCTATATGGGTCTTTTTACCTTACTACAAATTTAAGCACTCCAGCACTTTATTGCACATAGCCACTTTTTACAGTATTTTGCACAAGCTCAGCACGAGGTCACTATTAAGAGCATATTATTGACACATTGCTCTACATATTTACACATATATACTCTTCAAACGGATTCGGACGATTGCAAGAGGAAAAGGAGCACGCACAAGGGGAATCCCCAATGTAAAGGCACCCTGTACAAAGCAGTTGATTATTCCGTATCTGGTACGCATATTAAGTTATTATTTAAGGATTCCTTGGTGAATCACTTCTGAACACTGAAGGCGCAACTGAATTACCATTAGAACATATATATATATATATATATATATATAAATACATATGGGGGGTCATTCCGAGTTGTTCGCTCGTTATTTTTTTCTTGCAACGGAGCGATTAGTCGCTAATGCGCATGCGCAATGTCCGCAGTGCGACTGCGCCAAGTAAATTTGCTATGCAGTTAGGAATTTTACTCACGGCATTACGAGGTTTTTTCTTTGTTCTGGTGATCGTAATGTGATTGACAGGAAGTGGGTGTTTCTGGGCGGAAACTGGCCGTTTTATGGGAGTGTGTGAAAAAACGCTACCGTTTCTGGGAAAAACCCGGGAGTGGCTGGAGAAACTGAGGAGTGTCTGGGCGAACGCTGGGTGTGTTTGTGACGTCAAACCAGGAACGACAAGCACTGAACTGATCGCAGATGCCGAGTAAGTCTGGAGCTACTCAGAAACTGCTAAGAAGTGTCTATTCGCAATTCTACAAATCTTTCGTTCGCAATTTTGATAAGCTAAGATTCACTCCCAGTAGGCGTAGTGATGAGCGGATTCGGTTTTACTCGGTTTTATTCGGTTCTCAAAACCGAATCTTATTGGCTCACTGATGTCACGTGTTTTGGATAGCCAATAAGATTCGGTTTTGAGAACCGAGTAAAACCGAGTAAAACCGAATCCGCTCATCACTAAGTAGGCGGCGGCTTAGCGTGTGCAAAGCTGCTAAAAGCAGCTTGCGAGCGAACAACTCGGAATGAACCCCATGTTGAGAGGCACTCAGTTATGCTGTGCAGCTGCTGGGGTGCCGTTCCTACGAATAATCCACAGCAAATCCCATGTATATGGGAAGGATGGCACTCCACGGACTTCTTAAACAGAACAGGACAATAAATGTATTCTGTTTAAGAAGTCCGTGGAGTGCCATCCTTCCTATATACATGGGATTTGCTGTATATATTATAAGGGCACGGTCGTGCCCTTATATTAAGGCTGAATCGAACAAACGGAATTCTCCCATAGGGAACTTCTGAGATGGGGGCATGGTATTTGAGGGGCTACACCTCAAAACTGATTGGACGTACTGAGCTGAAATTTGGCATGGGAGCGTAGAATCGTCACCCGGTGCTGCATGCCAAATTTCAGGGCAAAATAATAAAAAATGAGGAATTGGGAGTAACCTAAAGTTCCAACTGTCAGTTTTTTTCTGCTACTTCCTTGTTGGCTTATTGACACCGTTTTCCTATAGAGTGAATGAGGAGATTTTTGGGAAGGCATAACTCAGGGTAGAGGACAAAGAAAGACTAGGGGTTTGTTTTATTAGATAGAGTATGTCCCAGTGTAGTGCCTTTTGGGGTTGTGGTTTTTCAGAAAGTTATAGTTTTTTTTTTATTAAGTAAAATATGCCCCATTATAATGATAGGGCTTTTCAATTTGTTGCGGCTGCGCAGTGGCCGCCAGCAGGGGGTGTACAGTGGCAGCTTCACTTGGGTGTACTAACATGGACGACTTTTTCCTCGCCTCTGGTTTTTGTTGGTAAACTGGAGGGGAACGGCCTACACTTGGGTGATACAGTGGGGTAAGGGGGTGTTTTGGGGTTACTGGGGGCATAGTGTGATAATTATAGGCCCTGGCACGGCTCACGTTAGTTTTATTGTTCCGTGGTGTAGGAGTGGTGGCAGGGCCGGCTCCTACACCACGTGATCACAGCACAGTCAGCCAGGGGCGGGAAGTTCAAAAGTGCTTAGCACTGTGCAGTAGTCATGGGCAAAGTGATTCACTGAACTGAGTTGAGACACATGACTCAGTTCAGTGAAGTGTCTCGAGTCAGTGTCTCGGCACATGAGTCATGACTCATTTGTATTGGAATGTATTGCAGAGACTGCACATGAATCAGTGAGTTGCCAGTGCTGGCAGATCAGTGCTGGACTCATGGAGGGAGTTATTCAGCTGCAGTGACTGTGCAGTGTATCTGGGGGAGGCAGCTGCTTATGCACTGATTGTTAATAATATATTAACATAGATTCAGTGTTATGTTGATATATTACTAACAACCACTTATTGCATACTAGTTACAGAATATGCACATTACTTCTGGCTGAGGAGAGAAAGCTTAACAGTCATGAAACACATCATTCAGTCTGTAACTAAACCAAATAATTCATTTTATTTATTTTTTACTTTGCATACTTTGCTAATTGGATGATTTTAGGTGGGCTTGGATTTATTATATTATCCACTATCTAGCCTCCAGGGAATTTGCCATCCACAATCACATTGAGTAGGAACAGTGAGTTGAGAACACTGTACCACAGGGGCTCCACCTCCTGCAGGCTTATGCTGCATGAATCAGATCCATCCACTGAGTCACTGAGTCTACACAGTGTACAACTGTCTCACCTCACTGGCAGACTCAGGATGAATCATGATTCATGACATGACTCAGGCACAGCAGCACAGCACTCACTGACTGGTGAGTCGTGACTGCTCCCTCCCCCCTCCCACTGGGTGTCACCTGGTATAGCCTCTGGCCAATCACAGCTAAAGACAGCAGAACACACTGACTGAAGGATACACTGAGTTTCCTCCCTCTGGCTGAGAGAGGCTGCTGCTGCAGCTGTCTCCACTCATTAAACAGTGAGTGACTCGAATCATTCACACTTCCTGATGATTCGAGTCACTGTGTTGAGACAGTGAGTCAGTAGCCATCTCTACTGTGCAGTATTTATCCCGTCATTATAGACGCAGCCTAGCACTGCAGCTGCTGCTGCGGAACTTCCACTGGTGCAGGGGGTGCAATGCGCAGGGGCCCATGGTAATGAAGGGGCCCATATGTGTCAAACTTAATTATACTGACTTATCTTTATGAATGTATTGCTGGGCACGCACGGCTGTGGTCTGTAATAAAGGAGGAGGAGGAGGCGGTCTAGCTGGAGGAGGAAGAGGGAGCCCACTCCCCTCTCTTCACATCTCCTCCCATTCTCTTACCGTCCTCATCCCCTCTCACAGACAGGCTGCTATTGCCGGGTTCGACGTCATGATCTAGTGACCGGCCCCGGCGCGAAAATAAAGAGAGCAGAGAAGCTTTCCTGAGTCCATGTCCCCCGGTAAGCCTTATACATAGCACCCCTGGTCACCTCCATCACCCTCCGGCCCTGGTCACTTCCATCATCATACCTCCCAACTGTCCCGATTTTCGCGGGACAGTCCCGTTTTTTGGGGACTGTCCCGCTGTCCCACCCGCGGGCCGCAGTGTCCCGCGGTGGGGGGGGGCAGTTGGGAGGCTCTGTCACCCGCTGCCCTGCTTAGCAGAGCAGCGGTGAATAGACGCTGTGCGCATGCGCACAGCGTCTATTCAGTGCAGACAGAGGGAGAGGGGGCATGCCAGCAGCTCACAGAGCGCTGGGCATGCCCCCTCAGTGACGAAAATGGGGGCGTGACTCGCGATCGCGGGTCCTCCCACGAAGCCACGCCCCCTTTTCGTAGGCCACGCCCCTTTTCGGAAGCTCGCGCGGCCAGAAGGTTGACCAAGAGGAACGATGGTGCCCATGTGCTGTCCGGGAATGATGGTGCTGCGCCTGTCTGGCTAGGCAGGGGAGAGAAGGGTCATGCTGGGGGAAAAGATGGTGCAAAGCTGTCTGTGTTGAGGGGGGGGTGATGGTGTTGTCCTGTCTGCCTGTGGAAGGGGGGGTGATTGTGCTGTCTGTCTATGGGAAGAGGAAGTGTCTGTCTATGGGGGGGGGGGGGGGGAGAGGGGGCGTTGCTGGAGGAAAAGATTGTGCTACATTGTCTATCTAGGGGTGTGGAGGGTGATGGTGTTGTCCTCTCTGCCTCTTTTCATGTGTCTTACTCTCTCTTTCATGTGTCTTAAGGTGGGTACACACTATTAGATATATCTGCAGATCAATTGATCTGCAGATATATCTATGTACGGATCGGGCAGTGTGCTGTGCATACACACAGCCCGATCCGTCGGGGGACTGACGTCATGAACTGGGCAGTTCACCTGTCAATCACCGCCGGCCGCCGCAGCATGTGTACGGGCGGTCGGACGACCGCCCCGTACACACACAGCGACGCGCCAATATATCGATAGATATATTGGCTGTCGGCTGTGCTGCGCGGCCGCCGCGATACGTCTGTGAACGACGGAGTTCACAGACGTATCGCCCGTACACACTGGCCGACGGTCCCGCGATGTATCGGCCGTTCAAGAGAACGGCCGATACATCGACCAGTGTGTACGGGCCTTTACTCTCTCTTTCATGTGTCTGGCTCTTTTTCTTCTCTGTATCTCACTTTTCATGTGCCTATCTCTCTTTTGATGTGTATGTGTGTCTCTCTCTTCATGTGTCTCTCCTTTCATGTCTCTTTCTTGATCTCTCACTCTCTTTTCATAGCGCCCTTTTCTTGTCTCTTTTCATGTCACTCTGTCTCTCTCTCCATGTCTTTCTCTCTCTCTTTTTCTCAGTATCTCTCTTTTTTCATGTGCCTATCTCTCTTTTCAAGTCTCTCTTCATGTGTGTCTCTCTTTTTCTCTGTATCTCTCTCTTTTCATGTCTCTCACTGTCTTTTCATATCTCTCTTTTCATGACTCTTTACATGTCAATCTATGTCTCTCTCACTCCATGTCTGTGTCTCTCTCTTTTCATGTCTCTCTCTCTTTTCATGTGCATCTCTCTCTTCATGTCTCTTTTCATGTGTCTCTCACTGTTTTCATATCTCTTTACATGTCTCTCTTTTTCTCTGTATCTCTCTTTTCATGTGTCTCTCTCTTTTCATGTGTCTCTCTCCCTCTCTCTTTTCATGTCTCTCCATGTTTCTCCCTCTGTGTGTCTCTCTTTTCATATCTCTCTTCATGTCTCTCTCTCATGTCTATCACTTTCTTTCTCTTATGTCCATCTCTCTCTCTTCCTGTCTCTGTCTTTTCATGTGTCTCTCTCTTTTCATGTCTCTTTCTTGATATCTCACTCTCTCTCTCTTTTCATGACTCTTTTCTTGTCTCTTTTCATATCACTCTGTCTCTCCATGTCTGTTTCTCTCTCTCTTTTCATGTCTCTCTTTTTCTCTGTATCTCTTTTTTTTCATGTCTCTCTCTCTCTTCATGTCTGTCTCTGTAAATATCCCATTTTCTCTGTCTCTATCCCTATGTCTGTCTCCTCATGTCTCTCTTCATTTTTCTGTCTAACACACACACCTTTCTCTCTCTCTCTCTCACACACACACACACACACACACACACACACACACACACACTGTACACATCTCTCACACATACGTACAGTATGTTTGTCTTTTCATGTCTCTTTTTCTCTGTCTCTCCATTTCTGTCTCTCTATCTCTCCATGTCTGTCTCTCTCCTTTTCTCTGTCTCTCTGTGTCTCTCTCCCTTTTTCTGTCTCTGTCTCTCCCTTTTGCTCTGTCTCCCCATGTCTCACTACATGTTTCTGTCTCTCTCAGACACATACATATCTCTCTCACACACATACATGTTTTTCTTTTCATGTCTTTCTCTCTTTGTTTCTATCCATGTCTGTCTGTTTCTCACTCTCTCTATTTCTCTGTCTCTCTTTTTCTCTATCTCTCCATGGGCGGAATGTACTAAGCGGAAAATGCGGTAAACTCCCTGTTTACCACATTTTCCGGATGTACTAACCCCAGGCCGGCAGGACAGCGCCGCGGTGGGGTACGTCCATAGAAGCCTATGGGGCTTCTCTCCGCGGCGCTGTGTGAGGGATCTAATCGGATCCCTCCTAGCATGCCCTGCGGCCACCCCCGTCTCCCTGCGCATGCACAGACTGACTTCTGGGGCCGAATCCCGGAAGTCAGGCTGCCGCTGCGCATCGCGGAGGACAGCTCTTATCGGAAGAGCTGTCCTCCGCAATGCTGAGTACATATGCGATCAGCATCATGGCGCAGGGCGGCGATGTACATTAGTACATCCCGCCCCATGTCTTTCTCATTTTTCTGTCTCACTCGCACACACATATAGATCGCTCTGTCTCTCTCTCTATCCATGTCTTTCTAATTTTTTTTGTCTCGCACACACATATACTGTATATCGCTCTCTCTCACACACACATATATATATATATCTCTCACACACATATGCATATCTCTCACACACGCATACATATCTCTCACACAGACATACATGTATGTATCTCTATGTCTAATCTCCATGTCTCTCCTTTTTTCTCTCTGTCTTACTCTCTCGCACACACATACCGAATCCCAGTGAACCCTTTAAACCCAATTTACCCCCTTGACTCCCTCCTATAAAGACTTCACCTCTGCCTCTCCCCGTCACCCTCTACCTGTTACCCACTCTCTCCCAGTCACCCACCGTCTCTTCCTTTCACCCACTCTGTCATCCTGAGCCTCACCCTGTCACACTCTAATTCTCGTCACCTTCTAACTCTCCCTGTCACACTCTGCCTCTTCCTAGTCACCCACTGTTTTTCCCTGTAACCATTAAACCTCTCCCTGTCACCCTCTCCTTATCACCTGCTGCCTCTCCTGTCCCCCTATCCCCGTCACCAACTACCTCTCCTGTCACCCTCTGTCTCCCCGTCACCCACTGCCTTTACCTTTAACCACCTCCCCTTCACCCACTGCCTCTACCTTTAACCCTCTCCTCTTCACCCACTACCTCTCCCTGTCATCTTCTACCCTTCACCCACTGCCTCTCCCTGTAGTCCTCTCACTCTCTCTCTCCACTACCAAGCAACATATTTTGAACTTGAGGAGAGGGGCCCAAAGCATATTTCTGCACCTGGGCCCACCACCCACAATTTCCGCCACCAGACTCTGGGTCCCCATCCTCCTCCTCCGCTACAGGTTCACAAGCAGCAAGAGCACTCCGATCCCCCCTCCAACCCGCCTCTCTGATCTCCCAATTCTCTGATTCTCCTCTCTATGTTCCAACCCCCCCCCCCCTGTCTCTCTCCATCTGCAGGAATAGGACCCGCCCCCTTCTTCATTCAGCCCGCCCCCTTCATCCCCTGTATCTTTCTTTCTGCCATTTGTGATCTCTCCCATCTGTAGGAATAGGCCCCGCACCTTTTTTACTCAGCCCGCCCCCTTCTTCCCCTGTACCTTGCTCTCTCCCGAGTGTGCTCTCCGTCTCTCCCGTCTGCAGGAATAGGCCCCGACCCCTTCTTCATTACTTTCTTAGGAAAGGGAGGAGGAGCCGAGGAGGAAGGTGTACTCTGGGAGGCCGGGAGCTGCGGCGGTGTAGAGGGGCTGATGAAACACTTTGGCCACTCCCCCTCCAGCGGACCTTGGAAACAGCACCTTATAGGGGGAGAAGACCCGGACACCTGCATTCTACCACCCCTTCCCCCGCTGCTTCAATGAAGACAGCTCTGCCAGGCCAGTCACAGTGGCGTGGAGAAGAGAGGGGGGAGGCGCACTCACAGATCTAGCACACAGCGGCAGAGGTGTCTGGGTAAGAAAACAGTGGCATGTGATCAACGTCTGGATGTGCCCAGCACAAGGCTGACTGGCAATTACTTGCCACTCCCAGCACTGCTCAATTCCCTGCTCCGCACCTCTTCCCAACACCTCCCCCCTGTTATGTGTTGTGTACACTAGTGTGACCTGCTGGCACTCCAACTCCCATGTCGTGTCAGCTGTTTTACTTATCCTCCAGCTCACCAACCCCTCCCCCCCCCCCCACGTAATGTGCACCTATAGCCAGACTCCAAATTCCCCTCCCTGCTGTGTGTCCGGCCATCCCCCCCTCCCTGCTGTGTGTCCGGCTACACCCCCCCTCTCCTCCGTGCTGTGTGTCCGGCCAACCCCCCCCCCCTCCCTCCTCCCTGCTGTGTGTCCGGCCACCCCCCCCCTCCCTGCTGTGTGTCCGGCCAACCCCCCCCCTCCTCCCTGCTGTGTGTCTGGCCACCCCCCCCCCTCCCTGCTGTGTGTCCGGCCACCCCCCCCCTCCCTGCTGTGTGTCCGGCTACCCTTCCTCATCCCTGCTGTGTGACCGGCCAACCCCCCTCCCTCCTCCCTGCTGTGTGTCCGGCCAACCCCCCTCCCTCCTCCCTGCTGTGTGTCCGGCCACCCCCTCCCTGCTGTGTGTCCGTCTACCCTCCCTCCTCCCTGCTGTGTGTCCGGCCACCCTCCCTCCTCCCTGCTGTGTGTCCGGCCACCCTCCCTGCTGTGTGTCCGGCCAACCCCCCCCCTCCCTCCTCCCTGCTATGTGTCCGGCCAACCCCCCCCCCCCCCTCCCTCCTCCCTGCTATGTGTCCGGCCAACCCCCCTCCCTTCTCCCTGCTGTGTGTCCGGCCACCCCCCCCCCTCCCTGCTGTGTGTCCGTCTATCCTCCCTGCTGTGTCTCCGGCCACCCTCCCTCCTCCCTGCTGTGTCTCCGGGCACCCTTCCTCCTCCCTGCTGTGTGTCCGGCCTACCCCCCCCCCCCTGCTGTTTGTCCGGCCACCCTCCCCTCCCCTGCTGTGTGTCCGGCCTACCCCCCCCCCCCTCCCTGCTGTGTGTCCGGCCTACCCCCCCCCCTGTGTGTCCGGCCTACCCCCCCCCTCCCTGCTGTGTGTCCGGCCACCCTCCCCTCCCCTGCTGTGTGTCCGGCCTACTCCCCCGCCCCCCCCCCCCCTGCTGTGTGTCCAGCCCCCCCCCTCACCTGCTGTGTGTCCAGCCCCCCCCTCCTCACCTGCTGTGTGTCCGGCCTACCCCCCCTCCCCTCCCTGCTGTTTGTCCGGCCTACCCCCCCCCCACATCTCATTCACCCACCGCCGCAGACTCCTCCCCCACACGGTTATTATAATAAGGCCACCCCCCTCACCTGCTGTGTGTCCAGCTCCCCCCCTCACCTGCTGTGTGTCCAGCCACCCCCCCCCCTCACCTGCTGTGTGTCCGGCCTACCCCCCCCCCTCACCTGCTGTGTGTCCGGCCTACCCCCCCCCTCACCTGCTGTATGCCCGCCCCCCCCCCTCCCCCTCCCTGCTGTTTGTCTGTCTACTCTCCCCTGCTGTTTGTCTGTCCACCCTCCCCTCCCCTGCTGTGTGTCCGGACTACCCCCCCCCCCCTTCCCTGCTGTGTGTCCGGCCTACCCCCCCTTCCCTGCTGTGTCCGGCCTAACCCCCCCCCCCTCACCTGCTGTGTGTCCAGCCCCCCTCACCTGCTGTGTGTCCAGCCGCCTACCCCCCCCCTCACCTGCTGTGTGTCCGGCCTTCCCCCCCCCCCCTCCCTGCTGTGTGTCCAGCCCCCCCCCCTCACCTGCTGTGTGTCCAGCCCCCCCTCACCTGCTGTGTGTCCGGCCTACCCCCCCCCTCCCTGCTGTTTGTCCGGCCTACCCCCCCCCTCCCTGCTGTTTGTCCGGCCTACCCCCCCTCCCCTCCCCTGCTGTGTGTCCTGCCTACCCCCCCTCCCTGCTGTGTGTCCATCCCCCCCCCCTCACCTGCTGTGTCCGGCCTACCCTCCCCTCCCCTGCTGTGTGTTCGGCAACCCCCCCCCCTCTTCCCGCTGTGTTCGAACACCCCCTACCCCCTCCCCTGCCTGCCGTGTGTCCGGTCACCCTCCCCTCTCTGCTGTGTGTCCAGCCACCCCCCCCCTCTCTGCTGTGTGTCCGGCCACCCCCCCCAGACACGCAGCGCCTGACACACACAGACATGCAATGCCTGACACGCATACGCATATGCAGCGCCTGACACACACGCACACACACAGCACCTCACACACACACACACACAGCACCTTACACTCACACGGACCTGACACACACGCACTCACACGCAGTACCTGATACACGCACACGCATATGCAGCGCCTGACACACACGCAGCACCTGACACGCACACACACAGATGCAGTACCTAACATTCACACGGATCTGACACACATGCACACACTCACACGCAGCGCCTGACACACACGCACAGGCAGCGCCTGACACACACGCACAGGCAGCGCCTGACACACACGCACAGGCAGCGCCTGACACACACGCACAGGCAGCGCCTGACACACACGCACAGGCAGCGCCTGACACACACGCACAGGCAGCGCCTGACACACAGGCAGCGCCTGACACACAGGCAGCGCCTGACACACAGGCAGCGCCTGACACTGACACACAGGCAGCGCCTGACACACAGGCAGCGCCTGACACACAGGCAGCGCCTGACACACACGCACACACCTGACACTCACACGCACCTGACACACGCACTCACACACAGCACCTGACATACTCACATGCAGCACCTGACACACACACACACACGCAGACATGCAGCACATGACACGCAGCGCCTGACACACACACAGACACGCAGCGCCTGACACACACACAGCGCCTGACACACACGCAGATACGTAGCGCCTGACACACACGCAGATACGCAGCGCCTGACACACACGCAGACACGCAGCGCCTGACACACACGCAGACACGCAGCACCTGGCACACACGCAGCACCTGACATACTCACATGCAGCACCTGACACACACACGCAGACATGCAGCACATGACACACAAGCAGCGCCTGACACACACGCAGACACGCAGCGCCTGACAGACACGCAGCGCCTGACAGACACGCAGCGCCTGACAGACACGCAGCGCCTGACACACACGCAGCGCCTGACACACACGCAGACACGCAGCGCCTGACACACACGCAGACACGCAGCGCCTGACACACACGCAGCACCTGACACACACGCAGACACGCAGCGCCTGACACACACGCAGCACCTGACACACACGCAGACATGCAGCACCTGACACACGCAGCACCTGACACACACGCAGACACGCAGCACCTGACACACACGCAGCACCTGACACACGCAGACACGCAGCACCTGACACACACGCAGACACGCAGCACCTGGCAGACACGCAGCACCTGACACACACGCAGACACGCAGCACCTGACACACACGCAGACACGCAGCACCTGACACACACGCAGACACGCACACACACACAGCACCTGACACAGATATGCAGCGCCTGACACACACACACAGACATACAGCGCCTGACACACACACACGCAGACATGCAGCGCCTGAAACACACACGCAGACATGCAGCGCCTGACACACACACACACGCAGACATGCAGCACCTGACACACCCACACACAGATATGCAGCACCTGACACACCCACACACAGACATGCAGCACCTGACACACCCACACACATACAGACATGCAGCACCTGACACACACACACACACGCAGCACCTGACACACATATATACATGTGGCATTTAACGCACACACGCACAGCACCTGACACACAATCATATACACTCAGAGCACCTAACACACACATACACTCGCAGCACCTCACACACACTCGTATACACACGCAGCACCTGCCACTCACACATATATACACATGCAGCACCTGCCACTCCCACATACATGAACAGCACCTAACACACACATATATACATGCAGCACCTGACACACACATACACGCGCAGCACCTGACAGTCGCACACATACAGATGCGACAGCTGACACAAACACATACACGCTCAACACCTGACACCCACGTGGCAGCTGACGCATACAAATGCAGCACCTGAGATACACACATACACGTACAGCACCTGAGACACACACATACATGTACAGCACCTGAAACACACACACACATGTATGTACACGCGCGGCTCCAGGCACACACATACGTACGTACACACGCGGCACTTGACACACACACACACGTACACGCGCGGCACCTGACACACACGCACGCACGCACGTACGTACGTACACGTGTGGCATCTGACACACACACACGTATGCACACGCGTGGCTCCTGACACACACGCGTGTTGCTCCTGACACACACACATGTACGTACACGCTCGGCTCCTGACACACACACGTATGTATGTATACGTGCTGCACCTGACACCTACACGTATGTACGTATACGCGTGGCTCCTGACACCCTCACGCATGTACACGTGCTGCTCTTGGCACACACACGCACACGTACACGTGTGGCACCTGACACATACACGCGTGTACGTACACACATGCACAGCACCTGACATACACACATGTAGGTACGCGCCACCTGACACACACACACGTACACGCACGACACCTGACACACACGTACATACTAGTGATGAGTGGGTTCGGTTCGTCGGAATCCGGACCCTCCGGACTTGACCCATTTTACATGGGTCCGAGGCAGGTTCGAACCTTCCCGCCTTGCTCGGCTAACCCGAGCGCGCCCGAACGTCATCATCCCGCTGATTCCCGCGAGATTCGGATGTCTGCATTCGTGGAAAGGGGTCCCATGTGTAAACATGGGACCCCTTTCAGTCCGTCTGGTCCGGGTGTTCGGTTTGTTGTTTTGCCAAGTACGTGGATTTAATCTGGAACCTGGATCAGGTGAGTATAATTATCTTTTATTTTCAGGTACCCGTGGATTCTACTGGGAGAAGAGGACCGACTGCTTCGTGTCAACATAGGTAAGTATGTGTGTGTCGGCAGGTGTGAAATAAAGTTATACTTTCACGGTGTCTGTGTCCTGTTTTTATTTGGGTATTTTTTTCCCAGTAGAACTACAGGTACCAGCGGGCCCGTTTTTCTCCCGCATGCTGGTACTTGTGGTTCTCAAAGTACCAGCTTGCGGGGGAGGCTTGCTGGGACTTGTAGTGCTACTTGAAAAAACAATATTCTTTCAATTTTCTCAAGGCTATCAGCCTCTCATCCGCAGCCCTTGGATGGGGGGGACAGCCTCGGGCTTCACCCCTGGCCCTTGGGTGGCTGGGGGGGGGGGACCCCTTGATTGAAGGGGTCCCCACTCCCCCAGGGTACCCCGGCCAGGGGTGACTAGTTGGATATTTAATGGCACGGCCGCAGGGCACTGTATAAAAGTGACCCCCGGCTGTGGCATTATCTGTCCAGCTAGTGGAGCCCGGTGCTGGTTTTAAAAATACGGGGGATCCCCTGTCCGTTTTTCCCCCGGATTTTTAGAACCAGGATCGGCTCGAAGAGCCCGAGGCTGGTTATGCTTTGGAGGGGGGACCCCACGCAAATTTTTTTTCCGGGTTTTTCACATTCCATTTAAAAATAACAAACAAATAATAATCTTTTAAAAAATATATAAATAATACTTGTGCCTCCAAAAAAGACAAACCAAGTACCTAATCCCTTCTAATATAAATAGATATGCTATTACCCCCCAAAAAACAGCAAAAAAAACATGTTTTAATTTTTTTATTAGATTCCGCCTGCAAAGTGTGGTGGATTGAAAATTACGAATTTACTGTTTAAAAGCACTGTTGTCGAATTTACAAACTTCAATTGAATATACTTTTGTCGAACTGCTGCATTTGTACCATTGCAGAAAAGTCGAATTTGTCAAATGTCGAATTTTAAAAAGTCGAATTTTGAGAGCCTGTAAGAATAGGCCCCTCCCCCTTCTTCACATCAGCCGTCCTCTTCTACCCCTGTACCTTGCTCTCTCCTGTCTGTGCTCTCTCCCGTCTGTAGGACTAGGCCCCGCCCCCTTCTTACCCTCCAGTGACTGCTCTCTCCTGACAAGTGGACCAGGCCTGCCCCCTACACGCTGCTGGTGTCTTCATTGTTACTTGGTCTGGAGCTCCGTTGGGGAGAGAACTCACGTGAGCTTATTAAGAATGAGGAACTGGGATGTTTTAATTTTATTGTGAGTAGTGTAATGTGGTGATGTAGTATGTTGTATGGGGGGTATAGTGTAACTATGAAGTGCAGCATATGGGAGGGCTATAGCATAGTGATGTAGTGTGGCATATGGGGGGTGGTAGCGCATAGGCGTGTGTACAGGGGGTGCCTGGTGCGCACAGGCACTCCCTAATGTCCAGCACCGCTGCACGCCACGCTTGCTGTAGCACAGTGATCGCTGAGTGTGTGATCAGTGGAGCCTAGCCTGCAGCTCATTTCTGTACCTCCCACCACCGCTGCTGGGAGGGCAGACGGGGAGCAGGTGTCACAAGGAGTGTGTGGGTAACTAATTCACAATACTTCCGCTCAACGTGGCACTGCTGGTCCTTCATCTCCCATGTCTCTTCACCAGGTGGCGGGCGGCCCAGAAATTAAGTGATGTGTTGTGCAGCAGTCAGTGTGAAGTGACTGTGAGTAACACTGGTGGTGCTGATGATGCTGCTGCAGAATCGGGAAGCAATTAATTCATAAATATAATGTACTCTATCAGTGTATTATACATACATAAACATGTACATACGTGTATTTGTGTATACATGTATATGCATGTATATACATGAGTGTGTGTGCATATATATATATACAGCCAGTTCCCAGGAACAAGAGTCCTCCCCCGCTTCCGCTAAGTCCACAGCATGACGCTGGGGCTCCACTGGTGGAGCCAGGTGCGGTGGGGGCCCGTCTCAAGTGCTTCAGCGGTCAGTGGGCTTGCTCACAGGTGGATCCCTGGATTCTACAAGTAGTGTCTCAGGGATACAAGCTGGAATTCGAGACGTCTCCCCCTCGCCGTTTCCTAAAATCTGCCTTGCCAACATCTCCCTTGGACAGGGAGGCTGTGATAGAGGCAAATTCACAAGCTGTATTCGCAGCAGGTGATAGTCAAGGTACCCCTCCTTCAACAAGGAAAGGGTTACTATTCCACAATGTTTGTGGTACCGAAACCGGACGGTTCGGTGAGACCCATTTTAAATTTAAAATCTTTGAACACGTATATAAAACGGTTCAAGTTCAAGATGGAATCAGGGCGGTTATCTCAAGCCTGGAGGAAGGAGATTACATGGTATCACTGGACATCAAGGATGCTTACCTGCATGTCCCCATTTACACTCCTCACCAGGTGTACCTAAGATTTGTGGTACAGGACTGTCATTACCAATTCCAGGCGCTGCCGTTTGGTCTGTCCACGGCACTGAGGGTGTTTACCAAGTTAATGATGATACTCCTGCGAAAAAAAGAAGTTATAATTATCCCGTACTTGGACGATCTCCTGATAAAGGCGAGGTCCAAGAAACAGTTGTTGATCCGAGTAGCACTTGCTCTAGGCTGGTGCTACAACAGCACGGCTGGATCCTGAATATTCCAAAGTCGCAGCTGGTTCCTGCAACACGTCTATTGTTCCTGGGGATGGTTCTGGACACAGAACAGAAAAGGGTGTTTCTCCCGGAGGAGAAGGCCAAGGAGTTGTCATCGCTAGTCAGAGACCTCTTAAGACCAAAACAGGTGTCGGTGCACCACTGCACGCGAGTCCTGGGAAAGATGGTAGCTTCTTACGAAGCAATTCCGTTCGGAAGGTTCCATGCACGGATCTTTCAGTGGGATCTGTTGGACAAGTGGTCCGGATCGCATCTTCAGATGCATCAGAGGATAACCCTGTCTGCAAGGACCAGGGTGTCTCTACTGTGGTGGCTGCAGAGTGCTCATCTTCTGGAGGGCTGCAGATTCGGCATACAGGACTGGGTCCTGGTAACCACGGACGCCAGCCTTCGAAGCTGGGGAGCAGTCACACAGGGAAGAAATTTCCAGGGACTATGGTCAAGCCAGGAAATGTCCCTACACATAAATATTCTGGAACTAAGAGCCATTTACAATGCCCTAAGTCAGGCAAGACCCCTGCTTCAAAGTCAGCTAGTACTGATTCACCCAGACAACATCACGGCGGTCGCCCATGTAAACCGACAGGGCGGCACGAGAAGCAGGATGGCGATGGCAGAAGCCATGAAGATTCTCCGATGGGCGGAAAATCACGTGTTATTCCGGGAGTGGACAACTGGGAAGCAGACTTCCTCAGCAGACACGACCTCCACCCGGGAGAGTGGGGACTTCATCCAGAAGTCTTCCGGCTGATTACAAACCTCAACAAAAAGCTAGAAAACTATTGCGCCAGGTCAAGGGACCCTCAGGCGATATCGGTGGATGCTCTAGTGACACCGTGGGTGTACCGGTCGGTTTATGTGTTTCCTCCTCTTCCCCTCATACCAAGGGTGCTGAGGATAATAAGAAGGAGAAGAGTAAGAACTATACTCATTGTTCCGGATTGGCCAAGAAGAGCTTGGTACCCAGAACTTCAAGAAATGATCTCAGAGGACCCATGGCCTCTACTGCTCAGACAAGACCTGCTGCAGCAGGGGCCTTGTCTGTTCCAAGACTTACCGCGGCTGCGTTTGACGGCATGGCGGTTGAACACCGGATCCTGAAGGAAAAGGGCATTCCGGAGGAAGTCATTCCTACGCTGAACAAAGCCAGGAAGGACGTGACCGCAAAACATTATCACCGCATATGGCGAAAATATGTTGCTTGGTGTGAGGACAGGAAGGCCCCAATGGAGGAATTTCAACTGGGTTGATTCCTGCACTTCCTACAGTCAGGGGTGACTATGGGCCTCAAATTGGGGTCCATTAAGGTCCAGATTTCGGCTCTGTCGATTTTCTTCCAAAAAGAACTGGCTTCCCTGCGGGAAGTTCAGACTTTTTTTTAAAGGAGTGCTGCATATTCAGCCTCCTTTTGTGCCTCCAGTGGCACCTTGGGATCTCAACGTGGTGTTGGATTTCCTTAAATCACATTGGTTTGAGCCACTTTAAACCGTGGAGTTAAAATATCTCACGTGGAAAGTGGTCATGCTATTGGCCCTGGCTTCGGCCAGGCATGTGTCAGAGTTGGCGGCTTTGTCATGTAAAAGCCCTTATGTGATTTTCCATATGGATAGGGCGGAATTGAGGACTCGTCCCCAATTTCTGCCTAAGGTGGTTTCAGCGTTTCATTTGAACCAACTTATTGTGGTGCCTGCGGCTACTCGGAACTTGGAGGATTCCAAGTTGCTGGATGTAGTCAGGGCCCTGAAAATTTGTTTCCAGAATGGCTGGAGTTAGGAAAACTGACTCGCTGTTTATCCTCTACGCACCAAACAAGATGGGTGCTCCTGCTTCAAAGCAGACTATTGCTCGCTGGATATGTAGCACAATTCAGCTTGCACATTCTGCGGCGGGACTTCCGCATTCTAGAATAGTAAAAGCCCATTCCACGCGGAAGGTGGGCTCTTCTTGGGCGGCTGCCCGAGGGGTCTCTGCTTTACAACTTTGCCGAGCTGCTACTCGGTCGGGGTCAAACACATTTGCAAGATTTTACAAGTTTGATACCCTGACTGAGGAGGACCTGGAGTTCGCTCATTCGGTGCTGCAGAGTCATCCGCACTCTCCCGCCTGTTTGGGAGCTTTGATATAATCCCCATGGTCCTTACGGAGTCCCAGCATCCACTTAGGACGTCAGAGAAAATAAGATTTTACTCACCGGTAAATCTATTTCTCGTAGTCCGTAGTGGATGCTGGGCGCCCATCCCAAGTGCGGATTGTCTGCAATACTTGTACATAGTTATTGTTAACAATAGGGTTATTGTTGAGAGCCATCTGTGCAGTGGCTCCGTTGTTGTCATACTGTTAACTGGGTATAATATCACGAGTTGTACGGTGTGGCTGGTATGAGTCTTACCCGGGATTCAAAATCCTTCCTTAGTGTCAGCTCTTCCGGGCACAGTATCCTAACTGAGGTCTGGAGGAGGGTCATAGGGGGAGGAGCCAGTGCACACCAGGTAGTCCTAAAGCTCTCTTTAGTTGTGCCCAATCTCCTGCGGAGCCGCTATTCCCCATGGTCCTTACGGAGTCCCAGCATCCACTACGGACTACGAGAAATAGATTTATATATATATATATAATAAGATTTTACTTATTATATATATATATATATATATATATATATGACTTGGGGTTTGTTTTATTAGATAGAGCATGTCCCTGTGAAGTGCCTTTTGGGGTTGTGGTTTTTCAGAAAGTTACAGGTTTTTTTTAATTAAGAGAAATATGCCCCATTATAGAGATCGGGCATTTCAATTTGTTGCGCCTGCACAGTGGCCGGCAGCAGGGGGTGTACTAGAGTGCCTTCTCTTGAGAGCCGCAATATGGCCGCCTTCTCCCCGGTTATTCTGTAAATAGGAAAATAACCTCACAGGTTCACATAGGGCAGAGTTGCCACTACTAGTGCAGGGCTGTAACGTACAGTACTAAGGAAAAGCCATATACTAAAGCGGCACGGTGACCTCACCCCTCTCAGAGACACCAGGGCGCAGCACACTGTACGGGGTACACTGGTACACACACCTGTTAGCTCAGGGCAGCACTATAGGACCCTCCTGTAATGCTGTGCTGGTGGCGTGTAGTGATCAGGGCACTGGGAGACAGGCAGGCTGGTCTCCGTCTCTGCTGCCTATAGAACTTCCACCTCTGTTATATATCAGGGCTGCTCTCCTGTTGTTATGATTCCAATACTCTGGTCTGGGGATATCTTATAGCAAGGACCTGAGTACTGGAACGTAATGCTGGGAAAGGGAGTGGGAACGGGAATAGTCCCTGGCGCCCTATCTCCGTTGTCTCGCCCGTGCTGTCAGAAATCTCTTGCGAGACTATGGTTGCTTGGACCCATGGCAGCCGCGTTTGAAGGGCGGATTACGTCTGCCCAACTCCGATGGCCCCTCAGGTCTTAATGGGAGACAAAGAGAAATCCGAGACAGGGTGATAACAAGGGGCCCTCTACTAAACAACAAAGCCAGGGGCTCAAAACTAACTTTAAACTAGAGTATGTGCGGAAAACCGCCAGGGAAAAGGACAACTAAAATACCCACTTGTCCACTCTCCTACCCGGCACCGGCGAGTTCCGGAGAGGACTGTGGGAGCGGAAACCTCCGCAAATGCACCAACACAAAATACAAAATAAAGCGGCCTAGGCCGCAGCACGCGGCAGAGCTGCCACTCACGAAAACCACACGAGATCCTCTAGCGACTGTTGCGGGTAAATGAGGACTGGAAGTCTCCTTGGGAAGAGATGACAACACCAAGATTCAGGAACTCTGAGGACAGGAATGACCGGACACAGCAGAACTGGAACAGACGTCAGCAAACCAAAGCAGCATGCAGGAAGCTATAACCAGCGTCTGTGTGAGGCACTGAGAAGGTATTTAGCAGGGAGTCCTCCAATCAGAAGTTCAGAGCCTGATTAGCACAATGCCGTGCAGCTGCCTTGCTACACGACCAGAAGACAAGTGTGTGTGTAGTTCACTTGATTGACCCTGCAACGGGGAGCGCAGTCCGTCCGTGGCGTCCCCATTGCTAGGGTCCAGGCGGCTCAGCGCGCCCGGCGTCCTAGCGTTGCTAGGGAGCCGGCGGCTAGCACGCTCGGCGTTGCTAGGCGCCGGGCCGCGAGGACATCGCGGACCACGGCGCCTAACACCTGTGTGTTCTCTTCCTCTCCTACCTCACACTGGAACTGGCTGCCCAGAGAACGAGAGGGCAGCGGCTGACATCAGAGAGGGTGCAGCAATCTGTGTGGGCAGAGCCCCTCACAGCAAGGTGTCCTTATGCTGTGCCCCGTGTAATCACTGTGATCCATACAGACTCTCACCCTGGTATGCTCTCTATTTATTATTGATTTTTTTACACTGCGGCATGCTCAAGGGAAGGGAGCAGGCACCCCCCCACCCCACCGCCACTACTCCTCTGCCAGCATCACTGCCGAGCCGGTCAGTGTTCCGGCGGCAATGAGCAGTAGGCAGCCACCAGCAACAACAGTCAGAAAGCTGTTACTCCTGGCAGCAGTAGCGTCAAGCTGCAATTCAGCCAGCGGCACGATGATCCGGGAGACAGTGGCAGCACAGGGAAGCAGTACCCCCTCCAATCGCAGCACCAACCAGGAGACTGAGGCAGCAACCTGCCCCCAACAGCAGCACCACCCTGATGATATGTAAGATGCATTTTGGTGTCACAAGAAGGTGGCCGGAGTAGTGGCTGGCTGTGGTCACACCCCGGGGAAAAGTGATAGTGATTTCAGTGTTCCCTTGCGCGGGGATTTGATGTGTAGATGTATGGAGGCTATGTATGCATAGATGTGAGCGGCAGTGTGCGGATATATGAGAGCGGCAGTGTGCGGATGTATGAGAGCGGCAATGTACGGCTGTATAACTGCATCGGTGTGCGGCTGTATGAGTGTGATGGTGTGCGTCTGTAAGAGTGCGGCAGTGTGCGTCTGTAAGAGTGCGGAGTTGTACGGATGTATAAGAGCGGGGTTGTACGGATGTATGAGAGCGGCAGTGTATGGATATATGAGAGCAACAGTGTACAGTTGTGTATGAGAGTGGCGGTGTACGGATATATGAGAATGGCAGTGTATGGATGGCAGCGTCATAGGGAGGGATGTCGGAATGTTGTTATAGGGTTCCTAATACAAAATGGAATCCGTATAGTGGGTGGGGCTGGCACCATGGCACCACGTTGGGCTTGATGGGCAGGTAGTGCGGCAAGCACACCCAAATTGGCATATGACGTCGCCCGCAGTCCACACTGTTGTGAGGAGTCAGAGTTAATTTTGACGCAGCAGGTCAGGCTCTTATTTTCTTTTTAATCAGGAGAGGCCAAGTGAACTGTGAGCAGGGGGGCAGAGCTACATGGGACCCAGAGGGGCTGCTGTGCTGTCAGAGAGGGAGAGGAAGAGAGAGATGAAGCTACTGCAGATCCCCAGCTGATTGTGAGGTGCCGGGTTGAAGGGTGATGTGATCACCCTTCTCCCTCGCTGCAGCTGGGGACCGCATCTAGGCTTCCTCCATCGAGGGCATGCGGCGCAGCAGTGGGCAGCGTGTAATGAGTTTGTCTGACTCATACTGCTGCCTGTTGTGGACACCTCCGTTTGTACGGACTGGTGTACATGCCCAGCACAGAGGTGACAGTGTTGGTGGAAGTGCTGCCCAGCTCTGACCCTGCAGGCCTCCCTGATCTGGCTTCGGCCGCTGCTGCTGCGGCCCCGAAACCCCTGCCGGTCCCCTCCATAGACTTCTGCCTGGCCAGCGATGAGGTACTAGGGGTAGCCCAGCTGCGGGAAGGGTATGTCTCTGGCTTTCTCTCCGGCAGGGGAAGGTGACAGCGGCGGAGGAAGTGCTGCCCACCTCAGACACTGCAGGCCTCCCCGATCCAGCTGCGGCCACAGCTGATGCTGCCAGAACCCCCTGCTGGTCTCCTTTGTTGACTGCCGCATGGCCAGTGCTGAAGTACTGGGGGTAGGCCAGCTACGGGAAGAGTGTCTCTGCCTCGGACTCTCTCTCACTGGCAGGGGAAGGAAGGGCTGATTCTCTGGCACAACAGGGAGGGCTGGGCTGCAGGAACACAGCACTGGAAGAAACAGGAGGCCGAACTCATGACCAAAAAGTGAGCAGTGCAGTGATCAGCCCCCTGGTCTTTCCCTCTCTCTGGGTGCAGAGCTGTATTCTATAGAGAGAGCTGGGATGGGAAGAAGGGGAACGGCACTTGACATACACATACACGTGCAACACCTGACACACACACACACACATACACGTGCGGCACCTGACACACACACGTAGCATCAGACACAATAAAATATACATGCAGCACCTGACACACACATACACGCGCAACACCTGACACACACACATATACACATGCGGCACCTGACACACACACGTAGCATCAGACACAATAAAATAAACATGCAGCACCTGACACATGCATATACACGCAGCACCTGACACATGCATATACACGCAGCACCTGACACATACATATACACGGAGCACCTGACACATACATATACACGCACACCATCAGACACACTAATATACACATGCAGCACCTGACACACACATAGACACGTGCAGCACCTGACGCACACACATGTACATGCGCAGCACCTAATGCACACTCATGTACACACGCAGCACCTGACGCACACTCATGTACATGCACAGCACCTAATACACACTCATGTACACGCGCAGCACCTGACGCACACTAATGTACACGCGCAGCACCTGACACAGACATACGTATTCATGCGCAGCACCAGACATACACTTGTACACACGCGGAGCACATGATACTCGCACACATATACACCCGCAACACCTGACACACACACACGTGCGGCAGCTGACGCATACACACGCTTCATCAGACACACTCATATATACACGCAGCACCTGACACACACACACACACACACACACACACAGGACCTGACACACATACACAGGCAGCACCTGACACACACACATATACATGCGCAGCACCTGACACCACGCACTCACACGTACAAGCAATGCATTTTACGCCTACCTCCAGCCTCAGTTACATGCTGCTGCCGCCTACCCCCCTCCCTGCATCAGCTGCAAAATATTTTGACCAAAGTCTAAAGGCCCATACACATTAAACGATGTCGCTCTGTGAGCGACATTGTCTAATGTTTCCCCCTCCCGGGCCGGCGGCCGGCTGTACACACTGAGCGGTATGACCGCTCATATCGCTCAGTGACGTCACGCCCCCGCCAGCCCTGTATGAAGGTCGTGGACGACAGTCCACATCCTTCATGCATGCCCTACCGACAGCGACGATTGTTGCCGACCCGCGGGGCCGCGCATTGTTTCTTCGCTGGCGGCATATACACTTAACGATAAAACGAGCGACGTCGCTCAAGGAGGGGGAAAATGAGCGACGTCGCTCATTAAATCGTTAAGTGTGTACGGACCTTAAACAATTCGGTTTGGTAAATAAAATTATTTTGCACAGAACAGTGATGTTATACGAACATTTTCATTAAACATTTAAAAAATCAAATGTTTATTCTTACAGTGAAATTTTACATTTCTGAATAAAAAAAATAAATTTAAAAAAAGCGATGAAATTCCATAGACAAAAAACCTTACGGTTTCACATGTCCCATTAAGGCTTCTTAGACATGATCGAAATTTCAGAAACCTGTTGTAACTCTTCCACTCAAACTCCAAAAAGCAATGAAATTCCGATCATTAAGGCTGACGCCTTAATGGACGTGTTCCTTGCGCAATACAGATATGGTATGCCATCACAGCCTGTGGGTAAGTGCAGATTCAGCACTCTCACAGAGTGAGATTGCTGTCACTCACACAATGGTGGAGCTGCTAATTCACAGATTTGTGTGCTCATTGGAATACACACATGCAGTCTATGCAACTGAAGGTCTGTGCAGTTTTATGGTGCTCCCATCCCACACAGTGCCCACAACCATCCCATTCAGTCACCACAACAATGCCACCTTGTTACAACATCCTTCTCACTCCATACATCCATCTCACTTAGTATACACATTTAGCTCCCTCAAACATCTTGGTTATTTGCTAAACTATAATACCCCATCTACGGACTATGCATCTACACTTACTTCCCCTATACACCCCCATGCTGCCCTGTCTTCGCCAATCCCTACTGCTGTGTTCTCCCATCTGTGCTAGTCTGTACCATCTTTCCCCACCTGTGCCTTGTCTGTACCACCGTTTCCTTTTCTCTGTGCTGCTCAGTGTTTCCTTCTTCAACGTCACTCTGCCTCCTCCAATACATAGCACACTGTCTTCTCTCCCATCTGCACCAGTTTTCTACCCATCCATGCCAGTGTTTTCAACCCATCTGCACCATTTCCCCCATCTACACCGCTCTGTCTCCCTTCCCATACTTGCTGCTTAATCTACCCCCTATCCACACCACTCTTACCCCATTCATGTAGCTGACATCCTGAAGGTAAATTTAGTGGATCCTGCGCTCTTGGCAGGGGGATAACCGCCACAGCCCACCCCCCAGTGGTCCGGAAACGCCTCCGTTGTGCAGACCATGCCCTGCCAATGGCATTCTAACGCTGTTTGCTCGCCCCCTTCCTTCCCCGCAACCACCTCTGCCTATCAATCAGGCAGGGTGATAGCATCTCACTGGGCTCCTGGGGTACGCACGCGCAGTGCGGCCATTGCACGTGCGCACCTCACAAACTAATTCAGACTGCAATTGCTGCTGCTGCGGTCTGAATTACCCCGTGTTTCTTTGTCCCCCCCATCAGTGCTGCTTAGTGTTCCCTCTATCCACACACTTCTGTTCCCCCATCCACACCGATTTCCTCCCTCCAATCAACAACACTCTTACCTCATCTGAGCAGCTTTGTCTTCCGCTCAGACCTTCAGTTGCATAGACTGCATGTGTGTATTCCAATGAGCACACAAATCTGTGAATTAGCAGCTCCACCATTGTGTGAGTGACAGCAATCTCACTCTGTGAGAGTGCTGAATCTGCACTTACCCACAGGCTGTGATGGCATACCATATCTGTATTGCGCAAGGAACACGTCCATTAAGGCGTCAGCCTTAATGATCGGAATTTCATTGCTTTTTGGAGTTTGAGTGGAAGAGTTACAACAGGTTTCTGAAATTTCGATCATGTCTAAGAAGCCTTAATGGGACATGTGAAACCGTAAGGTTTTTTGTCTATGGAATATATATATAGATAAATTAAAAGCAGAATAAAACTTGCTTAAATACCAGCGCATTTCGTCTCTTTGCGATTATACTTGAAATTCCATAGCGAAGCACGGGTATTCATTCAGCTAGTGTGTATGTGTGTGTGTATATATATATATATATATATATATGTATGTATGTATATGTAGTGGAGAGGAATGGAGCACCTAGAAGTGTCTATTAAGGGTTACTCTTGTTGAGAGAGTACATAGGTGAGACAATAATATAAACAGCAACTTATCTGGTGAGTATTTCTTCAGTCAACCGACCACCATTATAGTTATGGTATATGTAATATAAGAGAAGAGAAACATAGTGGGTGATTCAGACTTGATCGCACGCAGGTGTTTTTTTTGCAGTGCTGTGATCAGGTAGTTGCCGCCTACAGGGGAGGGGGTAGTTGAGGTGCATGGGTGTGAACGCTTGTGCAGAGAGCTGCACAAACAAAAGTTTGTGCAGTCTCTGCACAGCTCAGTACTTACTCAGCCGCTGCGATGATCCTGCCAGGAGCTGACGTCGGGAATCCTCCCTCCAAGCGGCTGGGCATGCCTGCATTTTTCCGGACAGTCCCCAGAAACGGTCAGTTGACACTCACAAATGGCCTTTTCCTGTCAATCTTCGTTTCTTCGTTAAACCTGTCGCTATCCAGCGATTCCCATTGCCGGGGGGCGACGCGCCTGTGCATTGTGGAGCATATGCATGCGCAGTTCTGACCTGATCGCAGCACTGCAAAAAAACGTAGCATGTGATCAGGTCTGAATGACCCCCAGAGTGTGTACCATTTATGAACACTGCAGATTATCAAGACAAAATTGCATAAAACCTCCTTAGGAACATTCTAGTCAAACATGATAAAAGGAATCCTGAGTCATGGATAATGCATGCTAAAAAAACAGAGGTTTACTATAGCAATGACATAAAATGGCTGAAAAACACACATAACAAAAAAAATATATAGGCTTATCTGTCCACTTAGAGGGGTTCAAGTGGCAGTTCCAATGTGTTTCGTCCTTCAGCAATGGGACTTCATCAAGGGGATAAGCATCGTGCGCTATGGAGCTATACTGGATTTACATATCCAGAAAAGATGCAACCAATATATTCCAATTTATCAAGATTAAAGAACAAAAAAAATGGAAAACCACACCTCAGCATAAGAATTACCACATGGGACAACATCGATAACATCAACCGCAGAGAAAGGACAGAACATATTCCTCATTCTCTAGATTCATCTAGACAAGTAACACATTCTCCACACTTCAATGCTTTGAATCAAATAGTGATTCCGATTTTTTTCTCCCCGGACCTGACCGCAGACAACCCACAATCCACAAGGAAAACCTTCTTCAGAGAAAGGTTCAAAGTACACTCACCAATGAAAACAAAGAAGGAAGAATCAACAAAAGAAGTAATCTCCCGTAAAGGACCTTACAAAGAATGGCTAATTCATCATTTCTAGTTGCCCCTTAAACAAGGCAGAAATCTCTTTACTAAGCAAAGGGCTACAATTTGCGCCAACCCAGCAGATGAACAAATTTGACACTTTTATTGATTTAAATAATAGATAATATGGCTGCCACACACGTGTGGTCTGCTAACCGTGTATGTGCAGAATTACCCTGGTTCCCAATATAGAAGTGAAATGTTTTTGCAATCATTTCACTTCTGTTCACATTGCAGGGATGGGCTTCTTTCTTTGCTTATTGGTGCAAATACAGATGTCTCCTCAAACATCATTGCTGCAGTTACGATAAGAAATTCTAATTATCTGGTATGAAATCCAATAGTAAGTATGCCCCTTAATGAGGGAGATTTATGCATGACAGTTCTTGCAGATATTTCAGGAAAACATGTGTCTATTCCAGATAGAGTCCGAAGTGGCAAAAGGACTTCCAAGATGATATTTTCAAAAAAAGAAACCAATTACTCAGGTGATCACAGGTGGTGAAAGATCAGGAGAGGGCTTCTGTGTCATCCATGTAAAGGTGGTACTGAAAAGCAAAAAAACTTTTTCGTTTTGTTAAGGGAAGTGGTATAAAGAAAGAAGAGGGTCAAGGACCAAGATTTGTGGTATCCGCCTAATATAGGAGGAGAAACACACGCTGAAGCAGTGTTATAATAAAGAGAATGGGAACCAGGATAAGACAGTGACCTGAAGACCTAATGAATGCAGCATTCATAAGACTTTTAGATTCAGCAGTGATAAAATCATTGCCCACCAGTGGTGGGGCTGCTGTGCAGTCAAAAACTCAAATAGAGGAACCACACCAACTGTCAGGGACTCCCGGTTGGCAATGTTTGGCAACGTTTGGAGTGGCAGTTGGTGTGGCTGCAATATTTGAGTTTTGGACTGTGCTGCAACCCCAAATCTGAAGCCCCCATTGTTGCCCACATTAGTCATTGCTAGAGAGAGAGAGAGAGAGAGAGTTCACAAAGAGGTAGAGAAATGGGAGAAAGGGGGAGGAGTTGCATTAAAAAGAAAAAGAGAGGGAGGAGAAGGGTGAGAGAAATGTCAGGAAGAGACATGTGAGGAAGAGGATGGAGAGAGATAACAGAGAGAGATAGAGGTGGCGTGATAGGCGGAAGAAGGGGGAGGGAAATGGGAGATAGAGAGAGGAGAGAGAAATGGGAGGAAGCAGAGAAAAGAGAGGAGAGAGATGGGAGAAAGGGGTTCACTACGATATGCCAGCGGTCGGGCTCCCGGCGACCAGCATACCGGCGCCGGGAGCCCGACCGCCGGCTTACCAACAGTGTGGTGAGCGCGAATGAGCCCCTTGCGGGCTCGCTGCGCTCGCCACGCTACGGGCATGGTGGCGCGCTACGCGTGCCAAACTATTTTATTCTCCCTCCAGGGGGGTCGTGGACCCCCACGAGGGAGAATAAGTGTCGGTATGCCGGCTGTCGGGCTCCCGGCACTGGTATGCTGGTCGCCGGGAGCCCGACCGCCGGCATACTGGAGACCACCCGGGAGAAAGACAAGGGAGAGATTTGGGAAGCTGGGAGAAAAGAGAGGAGAAAAAAACTTGCAATGTTGGGAACAACAGATAGCAACTTGGCGAATGACAGGTCCAAAATCCTTGTAATAAATATTGATGCTCGGAAATTGATAACTGTTTGCAATTCAATTGAATTTTATCAACTCAATGGTCATTAACCTGGCTCGTGATGTGATTTCATTGTCAATAGACTGCAATCCACGGCTTGCAGGTTGAAGCATTAACAGTTCATGTTTGCCGTTTGCTATTTGTTTTTGTCCTAAAATTATTGTTAGAAATTTTTGTTAAAAACTATTTATATTATATTATTAAAAAAATAACTTTTTTTAATTGAACAATTATGTCACACACCGTACAGTAGCCCTGGTAATAGCAGAGGAAAGAGCGTAACAGGAAATGTCCAAGGTTAAGTTGTGTCCTGTTTTATCATTTTATCCTTATGACATGTGATTGAGAAAAAAGAATAAAGCCATCACGTGTGCAAGTATCACAAGCTACTATTCTTTTACAGGGTATGCAATATTAAATAATAGGGTCATTTTCACACAGGGGAAGATGTATCAAGCATCGGAGAGAGATAAAATAAAGAAGTTTCTCATACTGTAGCACACAATCACTTTCTGCTTTAATTTATCTGTCGCAGTCTATGAAATGTGTCTGACAAACCCTAATGGGTTGCTACGGGCAACTACTCCAATTTATCTCTCTCCAAGGTTTGACACATCTCCCCTATAATATTGTCACATAATAAAATTCACATAACAGACACAGACAAATGTGAAATTCTGATTATGAAACGTGTCAGAGACAATGATTTATAATTGGACTATAATGATGATGATGTAACTGTAAGATGTCCCAATTCCATTGCATAGAACAATAAAATATAATTATAACGCCACATTTCCATCCATGCTTTCAGACTGTTTAGTTGATTTCAAATTGAAAGGTACTTATGTTACATTCTGGGGAAAGGCAGATTCCTGTAACAGAGACATTCTGCGTATAACTGACACATTTCTGTGATAGACATATTCCTGTGAATGACAGATCTGCGTTCTAGACACCTTCCTGTAATCACTAATTTCTTCTGATTGAATGATTTCTGTAATAGACAGATTCCAGTAATTGACAGATTTTTTTCATCCTAATTTGGTTGTGGTGCTGCATATTATTTTTTAACCCAAATATATGGTACATTGTGACAGTAAACAACGTATAATTGATATTTTGTATATGTATATATATATATATATATATATATATATATATATAAATTAAGACTGATAAAAAAATAATAATGATGGCTGAGATATGCGTGTATGCACCTAATGCATTTAATAGGCTGTCTGTCGGGGGTCTTAAGCTAGGTACACACTATACAATTATCTGGCAGATACTGTAATCTGCCAGATCTAGCTGGTTGGAATGAAAATCTGGTAATGGATAAGAGCAAATCACAATTGACCATTTGCTCCCAAACACTGGAAAACTAACAAAACCTGTCGTTCATACAATTTGGTAAAACCAGGGGTTCCCAAACGCGGTCCCTCAAGGCACACCGACAGTACAGGTTTTAAATGTAACCATGCTTAGCCACAGGTGACTTCATTAGCACCTACAGTAAGTCAATTTGATTTAACCATCTGTGCTGAGCCATGGATATACCTAAATCCTGGACTGTTGGGGTGCCTTGAGGACCGGGTTTGGGAACCTCTGGGTTAAACACAAATTTAACCAACTTGGATGAACGACTGTTTTTGTCCATTTTGCAGTTTTTGGGAGCAAATGGTCAATTGCCCTTTGCTCTCATCTATTACCAAATTTTCATTCCAACCAGCTAAATCTGGCAGATTATCTGCCAGATAATTGTATAGTGTGTACCTAGGCTGTTCTCTGTCACTATATAAAGGAATGGAATGGAAAGGAGGGAACTGATTCAGGTAGCAGCAAAGATCAGATGGGGAAGTAGGAAAGATATTTTCATATCTATCTATCTATCTATCTGTCTATCAAGAAGCTAGAGGTGAGAGAGTGCTACGTAAGTATTCTAGGGGAGATGCAGCAAACCTTGGAGAGAGATTGTAATGGCTAGAGATAAGGCACGAACCAATCTGCTAATTATTCAAACACAGCCTGTAAAATGACAGGTTACAGCTGATTGGCTGATAATTTATCTCACGCCACTTAATCTCTTTCCAATTTTTGTCTCTCATCAGCTCCCTCCAGTCAGGTCCATAACTAGTGGTGTTCTAGCGGTGCCACTGTACAGAGTGCAGGGCTCTGTGGACGGCTCCGTATCTGCACCATGGCCACAACCAACTGTTCCCACCCACCGCCGGTGCAATCTATATCACTGGGTGCCCACTTTGATACATAGCAGTGTGCCTGGTTACACACCACTAGACCTCCCAGCATCTTTGTAACATGGACCCTTGGGATTTGTAGTTCCTGTAGCTGTCCCCAGATTTCTCAGCAGACAATACCTTCCTGCATACAACAAACCTAAGCAACCAGAGTGAGGGAAGCTTGTGACCATGGCAGTCTCTCTCTCCTCCTCCCCTCCCCCGCTGCCTGCTACTGCCTTCTCCTAGTAAGTGGCTAACCTATGATGCATATATATATAGGCTTTACGGGGATGGAGGGGTTCAGGTTGTAAAGGGTGGTACAGGGAAGATGCAGACTGTATAAAGGGATTAGTGCGGCGGAAGGATGAAGCAGTCCAGCTTATCCAGATCTAGAGTGTTAAAAATGGGGGTGGGGGTGTGCCATGAAGCTACTCTCCTTCCCAACAAGGCCACACCACTCTATTGGGCACCTATGACAAGTGCATAATATCCTTGTGAAAGAAATTGGGATGGGAAGGGGGGCACCTATGCTTTTTCTGGCCCAGTGCACCAAAATATCTAGTTACAGCATTTCTACCAGTCTTCCGGTCTCCCATTTCTGTCCCCATCAACCCTGTCTCCATTTCTCATTTATCTCCCTTTCACTCCTCCCATCTCCATGTATCTATTCTCTGTCCTTCTTCACCCTTTCACCTCTCTTCTTTCAGTCCCTTATCTCACAAATCTGTTATCGTCACTTCTGTCTATCTCTCATCTCTATCCCCCCAGCCCCAGTCTCATATATAATGAATGGAATGTGTGTCCTCTGAACTATAAGCAACTCCTGTTATGCGCTAACACCCACATTTATGTAATAGAGGTATAAAGATTTTACAAGATATTAACTGGTGGCATTGCCTTTTTTTTCAGGTGTATCTGGTACGAGGACATGGTTTCAGGAATCACCACATCATAGACCTGACCCTGCCTATAAAGAATATTTTGAGTATTCTATCATCATCGAACTCTGGAATATAGACTTTCCCGTACATGTGTTGAATTGTCAGTAGGATACAGGTTTACAGACTATTACTGTCGTCATTGAGGACATGCTCAACAACTGAGATAATCCTTCGACTCGCTGCAACACCCTCTTGATAATATTTTTATATATATATATATATGTGTGTGTGTGTGTGTGTGTGTGTATATATATATATATATATATATATATATATATATATAGTTGATCTGTGTATAATAGGCTGTTTAGAATAACAGAGAGCAGAGAGCTCTTTTCTTGGGAAAATAAAGTGTAAGTTCTCACAGCTCAGCACTTCTTCTGGACATCAGACAATTATTTCTTAATGTTGTCTGTAGCCAGATACAGTATCTGCAGAAAGTGCACTGACATTTCCCACATGGCTGTGAAATGTACTGTACTTACATTCCTTTGCTTGATTTCTTTCTGTAATTACATTTTTTTTCTGAAAATCTTTTTTTGCGTTTCTAAAAACAAAATAATTAGTTACAATCCAAATGTTTCTGCTTCCATTGTGTTATACTGGTAATAAGAATTGTAATGTACGTGTTACCTAACCATTTGTCCGATTTGCTGATCATCAGCACAGATATCTGCACCAACTCCCAGTCACCTGCAAAGAATAAAAATTTTAAGATATATCCCAGCCAACCCAAGGTACTACCCAGCTGTGTCACCTTACACACCAATAGGCAAATATGTGTAAAAAGGATTTGGACAGAGCCTTAGGTGGCTTAGGTTGAAATCTACTCTTGAGTCTCTATAAGGAGTGTTATTGAACATGTGTGTATGACTGTGCTTTTTTCACATATCACATATGGACTTTCCTGTATGAAAATTACGGACTTTGACCCACATGGGTAATACATTGAAATACTGTTGATTATCTGCGCCACCTAAGGCTCTGACCAAATCCCCCCAGTAACCTGCGACTGCTATACCTACTGAACATGCCCCTGTAAGGCAACGTGAGAAAGCCCATACCTCTTCTCCAGCCCATAGTTTCCACTCGCTAACATGATGTTGGACTAGATACAAATCAATTATATAAATAACATCTTTAAATTATAGCATTACGGCTTAACAGTTTGTTACTATTAATGCAACAAACAGTCAATTAGCTGCAAGTTGGCCAAAGGGCGGTGTAAAAAAATCTGTAACTTCGGTGTAAAATGGGGGCGAGATGGGAGCAAGATGAGGTCCATGTTCCCTGCATTTCTACACCATAGCAACAGTACATTGCCCCTCTCGCCACTAATTTAATTGACCTCCACACAGTGTCGGACTGGGGCATGAAGGGCCCACCAGGGGAATGCCGTGATAGGGGCCCATACTTAGGGGTGTGGCCAGCCTACAAAGGGGGGGTGGCCATACTCCACAGAGACTTGAAATACACAATAGTTTAGTGCAGTGTAATGTAACATATCTACCATGTATAATACAAGTGCACAGTCTGGAACCTGATCCTTAGAGGAAGGAGTGGGCCCTCAGGCAGTGGAGCCTACCGGTGGTTTCCCTGGTACCCCTGTGGGCCAGTCTGACCCTGCCTCTACATGACGGCAACAAACTGGTAATGAATTCCCTATTACAAGTTCTTTCAAATATTAATTCATATATGCTATAATTTCCATATAATTGTACTCAATGAACTGTTATTCTAGATGACCAGCTGCAAGAGCAATAACATCTACTTCTATTGCAAATGTGTAACTTGTCATCAATATATACAGCATGGAAGTAACTGAATTTATTGCCCAGGCAGTAGTAGATGGATCCCAGTGGTAGCCAGGCAGAACAGGTAGCCAAGGTGCAGGCAAAGGTGAAAGTTGATCGTAGGCTCCATAAGCAGTGTGGTGCTGCAGAAGAAATAGTGCTGGTGGAGACCCAGGGGTGCCTGGAGACAACTTAGGGCTTATGGATCGCAACAGCAAAATCTTTCTCTAATGGGCAAAACCATGTGCACTGCAGGGGGGGGGGGGCGGCAGATATAACATGTGTAGAGAGAGTTAGATTTGGGTGGGGTGTGATCAAACTGAAATCTAAATTGCAGTGTAAAAAATAAAATAAAAAAAGCAGCCAGTATTTACCCTGCACAGATACAAAATAACCCACCCAACTCTAACTCTCTCTGCACATGTTATATCTGCCTCACCTGCAGTGCACATGGTTTTTCCCATTAGAGAAAGATTTTGCTTTTACGATCCATGCTGAATTAAGCCCCTAGTAAGGGGCAGGATGGATGCAAGAAATCTAGAAGCGAAAATATCCAAATGTACTCAGGGTTCCAGAGGAGGCCGCAAAGTACCATTAGCGACCACCTCTGAATTATCCCCTTTATTCACAACTAAAAATGCACGTACATCCCACGCCAAATACGATCGTGTTTAGAATCCACTTATAATTTTCTATGGCGACCTAACCAGATTTGGTACAGATGGAGCTGCGCTCATCAGAAGCGGCTTCATCGCAGGCATGCACTCCCGGCGTGACTAGGCGATACGTCTGCCTAGTCACGCCGGGAGCGCACAGAGATGAACTCCCATTCTATGAATGGGAGAACGTCTCCGTCCGGGCGCACGTGCCCGCCCGGTCGGAGACGCTTGTAGTCACTAGCAATACTCCCACTTGTATTGAGCCAATTACAACCCCCTTCTCAGAAGGCTTCAACAGGACATATTGATCTGGAAATCACTGTACATATCCTGGATTGGAAGGCTCAATGTAGTGAAAATGAATGCTCTTCCTAAAGAATTATATTTATTCAAAATGCTCCCGATTCCAGTTCCAACACATGTCCTGCAGTCCCTATAAGCTCTGTTACGGAGATTCATCTGGGCAGGTAAAAAACTGAGATTAAGCCATCTAGTATTGGGGCCGATTCAGACCTGATCGCTGCTGTGCGTTATCGCACCACAGTCTCTGCCCTGCAATCTCCTCTACCTGATTGACAGGCAGAGGCGGTCGCTGGGCGGAGGGGGCGGGACGGCGGTGTTTGGCCCTCATTTAGGGGGCACGGTCTGGGCAATGCAGGCGTGCCCGTACTGTTGGGGGGGGGGGGGGGCGGTCCACGGCTGCGTGATGTCACATGCAGCCACTACGACCCGAGCAATGATGAGTAGCTCCCTGCCAGTGCACAGGAGCTGTGCTGGCTGGGAGCTACTCCTAAAGTACAAAAGCAATGCTTTTATACTTGTGCGATGGGGCAGGGCCTGACATGCGGGGCAGACTAGCCCTGTGCTGGGCGTCCCCCCGCATGTCAGTGCCTGATCGTAGATGTGCTAAATTTAGCACATCTATGATCAGGTCTGAATTAGGCCCATTGTCCAAATCCACTGATAATGGTGGCCTAGTCCTCCCCCTACTGCAAAACTAATGCTACGCCACACAATTGAGCCACATTATTTCTTGGCATACCCCCCTCCCCGGTCTAAAAAAGTGGGTCGACATTGAAAATGCATTAACTCCTGATCAGAATCTAGACTCTCTCCCATGGTTGCCCCGTATTCACAGACCAGCCTCGGCCTATACTCACCTCTCTATCCACTTTACCCTGACAACATGGGACACAATCAACAAATGCTTTTCCCTAACGACTTATCCTTCCTCTTCAATGTCTCTTTGGAAGCATCCCTTATTTCCACCGGGGTTCTCGGATAATTGGGCTGCAACCTGAGTATCGGCCGGAATCACTCTTTTTATGCACATTGTCGTAAAAACAGCTCCATCCATATTTGCAGATTTTCAGGAACGCTATAACTTTCCAGCCGCCCTATACTACCCTTACCTACAGATCCACCATTTTGTTCACCCCTCGCAAAAAACCTTTCAAAACAGCCTAGGATCGTGACCTTGGAATTAGTGATGAGCGGGTTCGGATCCTCGGGATCCGACCCGCCCGAACTTCACCTTTTTTTTACACGGGTCCGAGCGACTCGGATCCTCCCGCCTTGCTCGGTTAACCCGAGCGCGCCCGAACGTCATCATCCCGCTGTCGGATTCTCGCGAGATTCGGATTCTATATAAGGAGCCGCGCGTCGCCGCCATTTTCACACGTGCATTGAGATTGATAGGGAGAGGACGTGGCTGGCGTCCTCTCCGTTATAGTAGAACACAGAGTGACTTAGTTAGTTATAATTGTGGGGAGGATTGGGGACGGAGAGCAGCTGTTAGGGAGTACAGTGCAGGGTTTTGATTATACCACACCAGTGAGTTTAATCCTTTGTTTCTCTGCCTGAAAAAAACGCTCCACCATATCTGTGCTCACTCAGTGTGCTGCACTGCTGCATGATATATCTGTGCTGAGTCCACTGCTCTGCTCACACTGCCTAATTGTGGTGACTGGGAAACAGTTATAGCAGGAGTACAGTGCACAGTTTTGCTGACAGTGACCACCAGTCCAGTATACGTTTGTCTGCCTGAAAAACACTCCTGTGTTTTTTTTTTTCCTTCATACTAGTTTAGCAGTCTGCTGACAGTGTCCACCAGGTCCGTTATACAGTATATTATATATATAAGCAGCAGTACGGTAGGCCACGGCTGTACCTACCTCTGTGTCGTCAGTGCACTCGTCGTCCATAAGTAATATAATACTATACTATCCATCCATCTACATTGTATACCTGTGGTGTTTTTTTTCTTCTTCATACTAGTTTAGCAGTCTGCTGACAGTGTCCACCAGGTCCGTTATACAGTATATTATATATATAAGCAGCAGTACGGTAGGCCACGGCTGTACCTACCTCTGTGTCGTCAGTGCACTCGTTGTCCATAAGTAATATAATACTATACTATCCAACCATCTACATTGTATACCTGTGGTGTTTTTTTTTTCTTCATACTAGTTTAGCAGTCTGCTGACAGTGTCCACCAGGTCCATTATACAGTATATTATATATATAAGCAGCAGTACGGTAGGCCACGGCTGTACCTACCTCTGTGTCGTCAGTGCACTCGTCGTCCATAAGTAATATAATACTATACTATCCATCCATCTACATTGTATACCTGTGGTGTTTTTTTTCTTTTTCTTCATACTAGTTTAGCAGTCTGCTGACAGTGTCCACCAGGTCCGTTATACAGTATATTATATATATAAGCAGCAGTACGGTAGGCCATGGCTGTACCTACCTCTGTGTCGTCAGTGCACTCGTCGTCCATAAGTAATATAATACTATACTATCCATCCATCTACATTGTATACCTGTGGTGTGTTTTTTTTTTTTCTTCATACTAGTTTAGCAGTCTGCTGACAGTGTCCACCAGGTCCGTTATACAGTATATTATATATATAAGCAGCAGTACGGTAGGCCACGGCTGTACCTACCTCTGTGTCGTCACTCGTCGTCCATAAGTATAAGTAATAATAGTATACTATCCACCCATCTACATTGTATACCTGTGGTGGCTTTTAGTTGTGCGCAAAATATGGAGAACAAAAATGTGGAGGTTAAAAAAATAGGGAAAGATCAAGATCCACTTCCACCTCGTGCTGAAGCTGCTGCCACTAGTCATGGCCGAGACGATGAAATGCCATCAACGTCGTCTGCCAAGGCCCAATGTCATAGTACAGAGCATGTAAAATCCAAAACACAAAAGATCAGTAAAAAAATGACCCAAAAATCAAAATTAAAAGCGTCTGAGGAGAAGCGTAAACTTGCCAATATGCCATTTACGACACGGAGTGGCAAGGAACGGCTGAGGCCCTGGCCTATGTTCATGGCTAGTGGTTCAGCTTCACATGAGGATGGAAGCACTCATCCTCTCGCTAGAAAAAAGAAAAGACTTGCGGCAAAAGCACAGCAAAGAACTGTGCGTTCTTCGAAATCACAAATCCCAAAGGAGAGTCCAATTGTGTCGGTTGCGATGCCTGACCTTCCCAACACTGGACGGGAAGAGCTTGCGCCTTCCACCATTTGCACGTCCCCTGCAAGTGTTGAAAGGAGCACCCGCAGTCCAGTTCCTGATAGTGAAATTGAAGATGTCAGTGTTGAAGTACACCAGGATGAGGATATGGGTGTTGCTGGCGCTGGGGAGGAAATTGACAAGGAGGAATCTGATGGTGAGGTGGTTTGTTTAAGTCAGGCACCCGGGGAGACACCTGTTGTCCGTGGGAGGAATATGGCCATTGACATGCCTGGTCAAAATACCAAAAAAATCAGCTCTTCAGTGAGGAATTATTTCAACAGAAATGCGGACAACTGGTGTCAAGCAGTGTGTTGCCTTTGTCAAGCTGTAATAAGTAGGGGTAAGGACGTTAACCACCTCGGAACATCCTCCCTTATACGTCACCTGCAGCGCATTCATAATAAGTCAGTGACAAGTTCAAAAACTTTGGGCGACAGCGGAAGCAGTCCACTGACCAGTAAATCCCTTCCTCTTGTAACCAAGCTCGCGCAAACCACACCACCAACTCCCTCAGTGTCAATTTCCTCCTTACCCAGGAAAGCCAATAGTCCTGCAGGCCATGTCACTGGCAAGTCTGACGAGTCCTCTCCTGCCTGGGATTCCTCCGATGCAGCCTACTGCTGCTGGCGCTGCTGTTGTTGCTGCTGGTAGTCGATCGTCATCCCAGAGGGGAAGTCGGAAGACCACTTGTACTACTTCCAGTAAGCAATTGACTGTCCAACAGTCCTTTGCGAGGAAGATGAAATATCACAGCAGTCATCCTGTTGCAAAGCGGATAACTGAGGCCTTGACAACTATGTTGGTGTTAGACGTGCGTCCAGTATCCGCCGTTAGTTCACGGGGAACTAGACAATTGCTTGAGGTAGTGTGCCCCCGTTACCAAATACCATCTAGGTTCCACTTCTCTAGGCAGGCGATACCGAGAATGTACACGGACGTCAGAAAAAGACTCACCAGTGTCCTAAAAAATGCAGTTGTACCCAATGTCCACTTAACCACGGACATGTGGACAAGTGGAGCAGGGCAGACTCAGGACTACATGACTGTGACAGCCCACTGGGTAGATGTAATGCCTCCCGCTGCAAGAACAGCAGCGGTGGCACCAGTAGCAGCATCTCGCAAACGCCAACTCGTTCCTAGGCAGGCTACGCTTTGTATCACCGCTTTCCAGAATATGCACACAGCTGAAAACTAGAGATGAGCGGGTTCGGTTTCTCTGAATCCGAACCCGCACGAACTTCATGTTTTTTTTCACGGGTCCGAGCGACTCGGATCTTCCCGCCTTGCTCGGTTAACCCGAGCGCGCCCGAACGTCATCATGACGCTGTCGGATTCTCGCGAGACTCGGATTCTATATAAGGAGCCGCGCGTCGCCGCCATTTTCACACGTGCATTGAGATTGATAGGGAGAGGACGTGGCTGGCGTCCTCTCCATTTAGATTAGGAGAGAGAGAGAGAGATTGACCTGAGGCTGATACTGTAGAAGAGAGTGCAGAGTTTAGTGACTGACCACAGTGACCACCAGCAGTGCAGTTGTTTTATTTAATATATCCGTTCTCTGCCTGAAAAAAACGGTACACACAGTGACTCAGTCACATACCATATCTGTGTGCACTGCTCAGCCCAGTGTGCTGCATGCCTGCATCATCTATGTATATATTATATATCTGACTGTGCTCAGCTCACACAGCTTATAATTGTGGGGGAGACTGGGGAGCACTGCAGTGCCAGTTATAGGTTATAGCAGGAGCCAGGAGTACAAGACAGTCACATACCATATCTGTGTGCACTGCTCAGCCCAGTGTGCTGCATCATCTATGTATATATTATATATCTGACTGTGCTCAGCTCACACAGCTTATAATTGTGGGGGAGACTGGGGAGCACTGCAGTGCCAGTTATAGGTTATAGCAGGAGCCAGGAGTACATATTATATTAAAATTAAACAGTGCACACTTTTGCTGCAGGAGTGCCACTGCCAGTGTGACTGACCAGTGACCTGACCACACTGACCACCAGTATAGTTAGTAGTATACTATATTGTGATTGCCTGAAAAAGTTAAACACTCGTCGTGTGACTTCACTTGTGTGGTGTTTTTTTTTTTATTCTATAAAAAACTCATTCTGCTGACAGACAGTGTCCAGCAGGTCCGTCATTATATAATATATATACCTGTCCGGCTGCAGTAGTGATATATATATATTTTTTATATCATTATTTATCATCCAGTCGCAGCAGACACAGTACGGTAGTTCACGGCTGTAGCTACCTCTGTGTCGGCACTCGGCAGTCCATCCATAATTGTATACCACCTACCCGTGGTTTTTTTTTTCTTTCTTCTTTATACATACATACTACGACATCTCTTTATCAACCAGTCTATATTAGCAGCAGACACAGTACAGTACGGTAGTTCACGGCTGTGGCTACCTCTGTGTCGGCACTCGGCAGTCCGTCCATAATTGTATACCACCTAACCGTGGTTTTTTTTTCTTTCTTCTTTATACATACATACTACGACATCTCTTTATCAACCAGTCTATATTAGCAGCAGACACAGTACAGTACGGTAGTTCACGGCTGTGGCTACCTCTGTGTCGGCACTCGGCAGTCCGTCCATAATTGTATACCACCTAACCGTGGTTTTTTTTTATTTCTTCTTCATACATACATACTACGACATCTCTTTATCAACCAGTCTATATTAGCAGCAGACACAGTACAGTACGGTAGTTCACGGCTGTGGCTACCTCTGTGTCGGCACTCGGCAGTCCGTCCATAATTGTATACCACCTAACCGTGGTTTTTTTTTCTTTCTTCTTTATACATACATACTACGACATCTCTTTATCAACCAGTCTATATTAGCAGCAGACACAGTACAGTACGGTAGTTCACGGCTGTGGCTACCTCTGTGTCGGCACTCGGCAGTCCGTCCATAATTGTATACCACCTAACCGTGGTTTTTTTTTCTTTCTTCTTCATACATACATACTACGACATCTCTTTATCAACCAGTCTATATTAGCAGCAGACACAGTACAGTACGGTAGTTCACGGCTGTGGCTACCTCTGTGTCGGCACTCGGCAGTCCGTCCATAATTGTATACCACCTACCCGTGGTTTTTTTTTCTTTCTTCTTTATACATACATACTACTACATCTCTTTATCAACCAGTCTATATTAGCAGCAGACACAGTACAGTACGGTAGTTCACGGCTGTGGCTACCTCTGTGTCGGCACTCGGCAGTCCGTCCATAATTGTATACCACCTACCCGTGGTTTTTTTTTCTTTCTTCTTCATACATACATACTACGACATCTCTTTATCAACCAGTCTATATTAGCAGCAGACACAGTACAGTACGGTAGTTCACGGCTGTGGCTACCTCTGTGTCGGCACTCGGCAGTCCGTCCATAATTGTATACCACCTAACCGTGGTTTTTTTTTCTTTCTTCTTCATACATACATACTACGACATCTCTTTATCAACCAGTCTATATTAGCAGCAGACACAGTACGGTAGTTCACGGCTGTAGCTACCTCTGTGTCGGCACTCGGCAGTCCGTCCATAATTGTATACTAGTATCCATCCATCTCCATTGTTTACCTGAGGTGCCTTTTAGTTGTGCCTATTAAAATATGGAGAACAAAAATGTTGAGGTTCCAAAATTAGGGAAAGATCAAGATCCACTTCCACCTCGTGCTGAAGCTGCTGCCACTAGTCATGGCCGAGACGATGAAATGCCAGCAACGTCGTCTGCCAAGGCCGATGCCCAATGTCATAGTACAGAGCATGTCAAATCCAAAACACCAAATATCAGTAAAAAAAGGACTCCAAAACCTAAAATAAAATTGTCGGAGGAGAAGCGTAAACTTGCCAATATGCCATTTACCACACGGAGTGGCAAGGAACGGCTGAGGCCCTGGCCTATGTTCATGGCTAGTGGTTCAGCTTCACATGAGGATGGAGGCACTCAGCCTCTCGCTAGAAAAATGAAAAGACTCAAGCTGGCAAAAGCAGTAGCACCGCAAAGAACTGTGCGTTCTTCGAAATCCCAAATCCACAAGGAGAGTCCAATTGTGTCGGTTGCGATGCCTGACCTTCCCAACACTGGACGTGAAGAGCATGCGCCTTCCACCATTTGCACGCCCCCTGCAAGTGCTGGAAGGAGCACCCGCAGTCCAGTTCCTGATAGTCAGATTGAAGATGTCAGTGTTGAAGTACACCAGGATGAGGAGGATATGGGTGTTGCTGGCGCTGGGGAGGAAATTGACCAGGAGGATTCTGATGGTGAGGTGGTTTGTTTAAGTCAGGCACCCGGGGAGACACCTGTTGTCCGTGGGAGGAATATGGCCGTTGACATGCCTGGTGAAAATACCAAAAAAATCAGCTCTTCGGTGTGGAACTATTTCAACAGAAATGCGGACAACAGGTGTCAAGCCGTGTGTTCCCTTTGTCAAGCTGTAATAAGTAGGGGTAAGGACGTTAACCACCTCGGAACATCCTCCCTTATACGTCACCTGCAGCGCATTCATAATAAGTCAGTGACAAGTTCAAAAACTTTGGGTGACAGCGGAAGCAGTCCACTGACCAGTAAATCCCTTCCTCTTGTAACCAAGCTCACGCAAACCACCCCACCAACTCCCTCAGTGTCAATTTCCTCCTTCCCCAGGAATGCCAATAGTCCTGCAGGCAATGTCACTGGCAATTCTGACGAGTCCTCTCCTGCCTGGGATTCCTCCGATGCATCCTTGCGTGTAACGCCTACTGCTGCTGGCGCTGCTGTTGTTGCTGCTGGGAGTCGATGGTCATCCCAGAGGGGAAGTCGTAAGCCCACTTGTACTACTTCCAGTAAGCAATTGACTGTTCAACAGTCCTTTGCGAGGAAGATGAAATATCACAGCAGTCATCCTGCTGCAAAGCGGATAACTGAGGCCTTGACAACTATGTTGGTGTTAGACGTGCGTCCGGTATCCGCCGTTAGTTCACAGGGAACTAGACAATTTATTGAGGCAGTGTGCCCCCGTTACCAAATACCATCTAGGTTCCACTTCTCTAGGCAGGCGATACCGAGAATGTACACGGACGTCAGAAAAAGACTCACCAGTGTCCTAAAAAATGCAGTTGTACCCAATGTCCACTTAACCACGGACATGTGGACAAGTGGAGCAGGGCAGGGTCAGGACTATATGACTGTGACAGCCCACTGGGTAGATGTATGGACTCCCGCCGCAAGAACAGCAGCGGCGGCACCAGTAGCAGCATCTCGCAAACGCCAACTCTTTCCTAGGCAGGCTACGCTTTGTATCACCGGTTTCCAGAATACGCACACAGCTGAAAACCTCTTACGGCAACTGAGGAAGATCATCGCGGAATGGCTTACCCCAATTGGACTCTCCTGTGGATTTGTGGCATCGGACAACGCCAGCAATATTGTGTGTGCATTAAATATGGGCAAATTCCAGCACGTCCCATGTTTTGCACATACCTTGAATTTGGTGGTGCAGAATTATTTAAAAAACGACAGGGGCGTGCAAGAGATGCTGTCGGTTGCCAGAAAAATTGAGGGACACTTTCGGCGTACAGGCACCACGTACAGAAGACTGGAGCACCACCAAAAACTACTGAACCTGCCCTGCCATCATCTGAAGCAAGAAGTGGTAACGAGGTGGAATTCAACCCTCTATATGCTTCAGAGGTTGGAGGAGCATCAAAAGGCCATTCAAGCCTATACAATTGAGCACGATATAGGAGGTGGAATGCACCTGTCTCAAGCGCAGTGGAGAATGATTTCAACGCTGTGCAAGGTTCTGATGCCCTTTGAACTTGCCACACGTGAAGTCAGTTCAGACACTGCCAGCCTGAGTCAGGTCATTCCCCTCATCAGGCTTTTGCAGAAGAAGCTGGAGACATTGAAGGAGGAGCTAACACGGAGCGATTCCGCTAGGCATGTGGGACTTGTGGATGGAGCCCTTAATACGCTTAACAAGGATTCACGGGTGGTCAATCTGTTGAAATCAGAGCACTACATTTTGGCCACCGTGCTCGATCCTAGATTTAAAGCCTACCTTGGATCTCTCTTTCCGGCAGACACAAGTCTGCTGGGGTTGAAAGACCTGCTGGTGAGAAAATTGTCAAGTCAAGCGGAACGCGACCTGTCAACATCTCCTCCTTCACATTCTCCCGCAACTGGGGGTGCGAGGAAAAGGCTCAGAATTCCGAGCCCACCCGCTGGCGGTGATGCAGGGCAGTCTGGAGCGACTGCTGATGCTGACATCTGGTCCGGACTGAAGGACCTGACAACGATTACGGACATGTCGTCTACTGTCACTGCATATGATTCTCTCACCATTGAAAGAATGGTGGAGGATTATATGAGTGACCGCATCCAAGTAGGCACGTCACACAGTCCATACTTATACTGGCAGGAAAAAGAGGCAATTTGGAGGCCATTGCACAAACTGGCTTTATTCTACCTAAGTTGCCCTCCCACAAGTGTGTACTCCGAAAGAGTGTTTAGTGCCGCCGCTCACCTTGTCAGCAATCGGCGTATGAGGTTACATCCAGAAAATGTGGAGAAGATGATGTTCATTAAAATGAATTATAATCAATTCCTCCGCGGAGACATTGACCAGCAGCAATTGCCTCCACAAAGTACACAGGGAGCTGAGATGGTGGATTCCAGTGGGGACGAATTGATAATCTGTGAGGAGGGGGATGTACACGGTGATATATCGGAGGGTGATGATGAGGTGGACATCTTGCCTCTGTAGAGCCAGTTTGTGCAAGGAGAGATTAATTGCTTCTTTTTTGGGGGGGGTCCAAACCAACCCGTCATATCAGTCACAGTCGTGTGGCAGACCCTGTCACTGAAATGATGGGTTGGTTAAAGTGTGCATGTCCTGTTTTGTTTATACAACATAAGGGTGGGTGGGAGGGCCCAAGGACAATTCCATCTTGCACCTCTTTTTTCTTTTATTTTTCTTTGCGTCATGTGCTGTTTGGGGAGGGTTTTTTGGAAGGGACATCCTGCGTGACACTGCAGTGCCACTCCTAAATGGGCCCGGTGTTTGTGTCGGCCACTAGGGTCGCTAATCTTACTCACACAGTCAGCTACCTCATTGCGCCTCTTTTTTTCTTTGCGTCATGTGCTGATTGGGGAGGGTTTTTTGGAAGGGACATCCTGCGTGACACTGCAGTGCCACTCCTAAATGGGCCCGGTGTTTGTGTCGGCCACTAGGGTCGCTAATCTTACTCACACAGTCAGCTACCTCATTGCGCCTCTTTTTTTCTTTGCGTCATGTGCTGATTGGGGAGGGTTTTTTGGAAGGGACATCCTGCGTGACACTGCAGTGCCACTCCTAAATGGGCCCGGTGTTTGTGTCGGCCACTAGGGTCGCTAATCTTACTCACACAGTCAGCTACCTCATTGCGCCTCTTTTTTTCTTTGCGTCATGTGCTGATTGGGGAGGGTTTTTTGGAAGGGACATCCTGCGTGACACTGCAGTGCCACTCCTAAATGGGCCCGGTGTTTGTGTCGGCCACTAGGGTCGCTTATCTTACTCACACAGTCAGCTACCTCATTGCGCCTCTTTTTTTCTTTGCGTCATGTGCTGATTGGGGAGGGTTTTTTGGAAGGGACATCCTGCGTGACACTGCAGTGCCACTCCTAGATGGGCCAGGTGTTTGTGTCGGCCACTAGTGTCGCTTAGCTTAGTCATCCAGCGACCTTGGTGCAAATTTTAGGACTAAAAATAATATTGTGAGGTGTGAGGTATTCAGAATAGACTGAAAATGAGTGGAAATTATGGTTTTTGAGGTTAATAATAATATGGGATCAAAATGACCCCCAAATTCTATGATTTAAGCTGTTTTTTAGTGTTTTTTGAAAAAAACACCCGAATCCAAAACACACCCGAATCCGACAAAAAAAATTCGGTGAGGTTTTGCCAAAACGCGGTCGAACCCAAAACACGGCCGCGGAACCGAACCCAAAACCAAAACACAAAACCCGAAAAATTTCAGGCGCTCATCTCTACTGAAAACCTCTTACGGCAACTGAGGAAGATCATCGCAGAATGGCTTACCCCAATTGGACTCTCCTGGGGATTTGTGGCATCGGACAACTCCAGCAATATTGTGCGTGCATTACATCTGGGCAAATTCCAGCACGTCCCATGTTTTGCACATACCTTGAATTTGGTGGTGCAGAATTATTTAAAAAACGACAGGGGCGTGCAAGAGATGCTGTCGGTGGCCAGAAGAATTGCGGGCCACTTTCGGCGTACAGGCACCGCGTACAGAAGACTGGAGCTAGTGTTCACTCTAGGTGTCTTTCACAGGGCGCTGCGCCCTGCCCCTTTTTTAGACCCCTGAATCCCGCCCTGCCCGTTTGTTTGCACCCTCCCGCCCCGCACTTTGCTGCCCGCTGGACCCCGCCACGCCGCCAGACACACTAAGCACACTGCACTGCATTATTATCACTGTCTTCGTGCATGTGTCGAGACGGAGACCTCCACGGCCCGCCCCGCCCCGTCCGCCTTGTCCCGCCCTGTCCGCCTCGTCCCGCCCGTCATTAGCTATAGGTCTGCTCAGGGTCTGGTGAGACAGGAGGGCTGGGTTTGCCTCTCCCGCCGAGGCAAACCCAGCCATCCTGTGTGGATGAATGTTTAAAAGGAGACGCCAGGGAGGATCACCCGGCCGCCATCTTTAATACCGCTCCGCAAGTGTGGCTGGGTGATCAGCGCTCCCCCTCTGTGATGTAAGTACTGTACTGTTCCCTCACACCCCGGTCTGTATGTACCCTTCCCTCACACCCTCACACCCCGGTCTGTATGTACCCTCCCCTCACACCCCGGTCTGTATGTACCCTTCCCTCACACCCCGGTCTGTAACACCCCCCCCTCCTCACACAAGGTCTATGTATCCCCCAAAGACCTTGCTCTGCAGGGTCTTTGGGGGATACATAGACCTTGTCTGAGGGGGGGGGGGGGTGTTACATACAGACCGGGGTGTGAGGGGAGGGTACATACAGACCGGGGTGTGAGGGAAGGGTACATACAGACCGGGGTGTGAGGGGAGGGTACATACAGACCGGGGTGTGAGGGGGTACATAATATGCAAATTCGAATACATTATATATATAGTCTTCTTATATAGCTGAAATGCCTTTTACCATGCTTTTTATATAACAAATCTGTGCAGCCACATTTAAGGTGTGAGTGGACTGTCACAAGTGGTTTTATATTTTATAAGTTCAAGTTGTATGTTGAAGAGATTTAGGGGACAAAATAGAATAAATATATATTTGAAAAAGCTACCATTTCATGACCCACTGCACTCTGTTGGACTATTGTGTGGAGTTTGTATATTCTTCCTGTGCTTTTCACATTTTTTATTTTTTTCACATTTTTCATGATTAACTATCCACGCGAACTATAAGTGGGAATAGTAACCTGTCCGAATGTTCAGAACCATCAGGAACAGCCTGGAGAAGTGATAAGTGCATTAAATATGAATGCACCATCCAATCATTACAGGTTTTAAATGACAGGAGCTGACTGGCTAATGCACTATCACTTCTCCAAGTTTAATACATCTGCCCCAGTTTACTTTATGACTTGGGGGCCATTATTGAATGGTCATCATAAATGATGACCATAATAATTAAGGGCCCCCAAATCATAAAGCATCCTGATGACATAAGGTGCAACACTTAAAATTCTATAAGTTAATTGAAAAATCTGTCCACATTTATTACTTTCTTTTTTTTTTTTTTCTTTTTTTTTTCTCTAAAGCTGGCACATCCTCATCCTCGTCTCTATGTACTCAATCACATGACAACTATCTGGCACATCCATCACTGCACCTCTGACTCCTGGCGCTCCACACCACAGGCTCCAAAGCAGCATATTCTGGCTCCTTCTTTGATCCTCACGGCTCACCGGAGTCCTCAATTTGCCTCAGGTGAGTATGCTGGTACTGAGAGTAAACAGTGGCTCTCATCCTAGGGAGCTTGAGTGTGTTAAAGTGTTTTGTTCTTCCACAGAAAGCTGGCTCATCCTCATCCTCGTCTCTGTGTACTCCATCACGTTAAGCAATCCGATTGCATCAACTGGCGCATCACTCCACACCACAGGCTCCAAAGTGGCATATTCTGGCTCCTTCTTTGATCCTCTCGGCTTCACCGGAGTCCTCAATTTGCCTCAGGTGAGTATGCTGGTACTGAGAGTAAACAGTGGCTCTCATCCTAGGGAGCTTGAGTGTGTTAAAGTGTTTTGTTCTTCCACAGAAAGCTGGCTCATCCTCATCCTCATCCTCGTCTCTGTGTACTCCATCACGTTAAGCAATCCGATTGCATCAACTGGCGCATCACTATTCACCACAGGCTCCAAAGTGGCATATTCTGGCTCCTTCTTTGATCCTCTCGGCTTCACCGGAGTCCTCAATTTGCCTCAGGTGAGTATGCTGGTACTGAGAGTGAACAGTGGCTCTAATCCTAGGGAGCTTGAGTGTGTTAAAGTGTTTTGTTCTTCCACAGAAAGCTGGCTCATCCTCATCCTCGTCTCTGTGTACTCCATCACATTAAGCAATCCGATTGCATCAACTGGCGCATCACTCCACACCACAGGCTCCAAAGTGGCATATTCTGGCTCCTTCTTTGATCCTCTCAGCTTCACCGGAGTCCTCAATTTGCCTCAGGTGAGTATGCTGGTACGGAGAGTAAACAGTGGCTCTCATCCTAGGGAGCTTGAGTGTGTTAAAGTGTTTTGTTCTTCAACAGAAAGCTGGCTCATCCTCATCCTCGTCTCTATGTACTCCATCACGTTGACCAACCATTGAACCAACTGTGCATCACTCCACACCACAGGCTCCAAATCAGCATATTGATCCTTCTTTGATCCTCTTGGCTTGAATGACTGGAGACCTCAACTTGTCTCAGGTGAGTTTGCTGGTACGGAGAGTACAGTGGCTCTCATTCTAGGGAGCTTGAGTGTGTTAAGTGTTTTTATTTTTTTTATTTTTAGAAAAATGCCTACTCTTAAAAGGAAAGTGAAAGAACATGATAGAAAAAACAAGGAAATAGGCAGAAAATGTTTTAAAATCAATCAAATGTTTTCAGGAAAAAAGAAGGTAGGAAAACATTTAGATACACCCATTTTAAACCCCTGTAAGAAAGTGTAACAAATATTTGAATTTAGATTACGATTTTTATTAATTACAGAAAATAAATGCAGCAGAGTTAGATCCTGTACCCAGCAACTCTGATCCTGTACCCAGCACCTCTGATCCTGTACCCACAGATAATCAGTGCACTTCCTAAGATAATTCACTGGCCACAGTTAACACAAATTGCAGCAATGTAGATGACTCGGTATCGACGTCATGTAATGTCATTGTTAATGAAAACACCATAGATGTGCATTCTCAATCCTCCGTCTCTCTTGCCAACTGTTCTCAGAATTTAGAGTGCGACACCTCACCCCCTATTATTTTGGATGATGACCTATCTGAAGAAAGGTGCTCTTCTAATGAAGATACAGATACAATAAATGACATTGGGGTTAGTGCTTCTCCAAAAAAAAAGTCAAAACATAAAGTTGGTTTCCAAATAAAATTGAAAAGAGAGTTTCCGTGGCTTAGTTGTAAAAAAAATGGTGAAAGAGAATCTCTACTCTGCAAGCTGTGTTTTAAACATCTGTTGAACGACACAAAATACAACAAATCTCCATGGATGAATAGTGGGATGAGCACAGTAAGGCGCGATAAAATTAAGGAGCATTCTGTTTCCGAGATGCACAAGGCGGCAATGCAAACTGAAATAATCTGTTGTAATGCTGAAGCTTCACAGAACAGAAAAAATAGACCAGAGTCAGAGGAATTCAAAGCTGTGGAATGTGCTATGAAGTGCCTGGATTTTCTAATCCAGCATAATATACCACATACATTTGTTTTTAAACCATTTGTTGTTTTCTGTATAGAAGAATTAAAGTCTCCAGTTTTAGCCCCTCTGAACAAATCTAAAAATGCCTCATATACAAGCTACCAAACAATCAACGAATTTGTTAATTCGATGGCCAGTGTTCAAAGAGAGAAAGTTATCTTGTCTTTACAGAAGAGTCCATCATTTTCAGTTATGTCAGATGAAACTACTGATGTCAGCAACAGAAAACACTTGGCAACTGCTGCAAAATATATAAAAGATGGAGAAGTCAGTGTGTCCTTTATTAATGATACAGAAATTCCAGATGAAAAATCAGAAACTATTTTCAATGCTCTTTCACAGACTATAGAAGACTGTGGAGGGTTTGAGAAATTAGTAGGCTTTGAAAGTGACGGCGCCAGTTCAATGGTTGGTCACCATGATGGAGTAGCAGCCAAACTAAAGGCCAAAAATAATAAGATTATTTCAATACATTGTCACAATCATCGTTTAGCTCTTGCAACAAAAAATACATTTGAATCTTTGAATCCTTTCCTGAAAATGGATGAAGTATTAACAAGTATTTACAAATACTATAAATACAGCTCTGTGAGGAGCAAAACTTTGGAAGAAATACAAAGAGTATTTACTAAATGTAAGGGAACAAAAATAAAAAAGGCTAGCCACACAAGATGGCTATCACATAAAAATGCTATTAATTCAATAAGAATTAATTATCATTCGATCATTGTCGATTTGGAAAATGCTGTTGTAACTGGACAGTCAAAGACTACAAGTGGTGTGAGTGGGCCAACTGCTGAAGGACTTCTCAAACATCTGAAAAATTTTCATTTTTTTCAATTAATTCACTTTCTTTGTGATGTACTGAGCCTGCTTTCCAAATTAGTTTTAATCTTTAAAAGAAGAGATATTGACTTGTCTACAATACACAGCAATGTTTCCATTATGCTTGGTGTTTTGAAAAATTTAAAGCGTAAGCCTGGGGGTCAGTTTTGCAGGAACCTGGAAAATGCTGCAAGAAAAATAGGAATTCAGGCTCCTATAGCATCAGAAAATTGTAAGTTTGAAGAAGATGCAAGGTGTTTTCTAGATCTATTGGTCCAAAACATTTCAGAGAGGATGCATAATATAGCTATACTTGATCATCTAGGTGTCTTAGATATGAGGCATCTTAATGCAGACAAAGGTGTGGGATTTTATGGTGTGGCCGAAATGGCACAGCTTGCTGATTTTTAACAACTGGACGAAGATCTTCTGTTATCAGAATGGGAAGACTTTAAATCTGCATTCTTACAAACGGAAGAAGAAAATTCTGATAATGAAAGATTGTCCATGGTCAACGTGTACAAGACTTTAGAAAAATCTGAAGACACAATTGGCGTAGCATTTCCTCTCATTCAGAAACTTGTTTCAGTTGGCTGTGTTCTATCACTCTCAACTGCTGAAGTTGAAAGAACTTTTTCGCAAGTTAAATTAATCTTAACAGATCACAGAAACCGTCTCAAGGTGGAAAATGTCAACAGCATATTAGCCATTAAGCTAAATGGCAAGGTAAACTACAGAGAGGCGGTGAAGCACTGGATGAAAAAACAAAGAAGAATATTTTCTTGTAGACCACACACAGCTGGCCACCGACCACACTCTACAATCAGAAACACCTGTACTGTAGATTGTGAGCAACAACCAAGGACACCGCACATAAACTGACCAACCCAAGCTACTTGGAGCCCAACTTTCCAGTTCAAAAAGGTGAGTACCAAGTAAATGTGGGAGGAGGGAGAGTATTCCTACTTAGAGGTGGTGAAGTGGCTCTAGTATGTCCATAATCCTGTTATCAGAGTCCCTTTTCTGCTGTGTTCTTTAGTTCTTCAAAGCACAAGCCCTTATTTTTGTGGGGAAGAATTGTAAGAGACTAAAAATCTATGGTGGTCTTACAATTCTACTCCAAGGAATAAGCTGTGCTTTGAAGAACTAGGAATGCAGTACAAATGGACTCTGATAACATGCAGTCAGTTTATGTTGTATGGTTCTGTTTCAGCTTCAGCACAGCGCCTAAGAGGATATTTACAGCCAGTGACAAGACGGCATCCGCCTGAGCCTGCATAAATAGTTGGACGGCTGTGGCGATTGCTCTTCTTCAGTTACCAAATCTGCACTCAACATTTCAGATGACAACCGAGGACTCTGCACCTGAGCCACCCAAGCTACTTGGAGCCCAACTTTCCAGTTCAAAAAGGTAGAGTACCAAGAAAATGTGGGAGGAGGGAGAGTATTCCTACTTAGAGGTGGTGGAGTGGCCCTAGTATGTCCATAATCCTGTTATCAGAGTCCCTTTTCTGCTGTGTTCTTTAGTTCTTCAAAGCACAAGCCCTTATTTTTGTGGGGAAGAATTGTAAGAGACTAAAAATCTATGGTGGTCTTACAATTCTACTCCAAGGAATAAGCTGTGCTTTGAAGAACTAGGAAAGCAGTACAAATGGACTCTGATAACATGCAGTCAGTTTATGTTGTATGGTTCTGTTTCAGCTTCAGCACAGCGCCTAAGAGGATATTTACAACCAGTGACAAGACGGCATCCGCCTGAGCCTGCATAAATAGTTGGACCATTCTGTTTTGAACAGCTGACACCTACATCTTTACTCCAGATGACCTGTAGGACGTTTGATCAGCTACCTGCATCCAATCCACATGGTACTATTATTATAACTTGTATAAAATTCTAGGATTAGTGTTTATTTTAGCACCTTCACAACCTGTGCAGTTCCTCCTGCCTGGGGTGTCGTTCTGTACTCTAGTGCTTCTATCACAAGTCTTCCACTGAAATAAAGACCAGAGTGATAGAAGCACCAGAGCAGAGGACGACACCCCTGGCAGGAAAGAATAACTGCACAAGTTGTGACAGGTGCAGGATGATAGAACACTGTAGTTGTAATCTACCATACAGTAGAGCTACATTGGTGATGAATGGACCACAAATACTTTTATTGAACACTCTTCACTTTCAAATCCTTGTCCGCATGTAAAAGGTAAACATTAAATAAAATGGGTGCACAAACAAAAAACCATGAGTCTTTGTACTCATTTTTAGTTAAGACACCTGTCTAAGCATTACAGTATGGACATAATCGTGCCCTCCCGAATGAAAAAAGTGCCCTCCCGAATGAAAAATGTGCCCTCCCGAATGAAAAATGTGACCTCCCCGTGATCAGCACCCTGCCCTAAAAAATTCCTAGAGTGAACACTATGGAGCACCACCAAAAACACCTGAACCTGCCCTGCCATCATCTGAAGCAAGAGGTGGTAACGAGGTGGAATTCAACCCTCTATATGCTTCAGAGGATGGAGGAGCAGCAAAAGGCCATTCAAGCCTATACATCTGGCCACGATATAGGCAAAGGAGGTGGAATGCACCTGTCTCAAGCGCAGTGGAGAATGATTTCAACGTTGTGCAAGGTTCTGCAACCTTTTGAACTTGCCACACGTGAAGTCAGTTCAGACACTGCCAGCCTGAGTCAGGTCATTCCCCTCAACAGGCTTTTGCAGAAGAAGCTGGAGGCATTGAAGGAGGAGCTAAAACAGAGCGATTCCGCTAGGCATGTGGGACTTGTGGATGGAGCCCTTCATTCGCTTAACCAGGATTCACGGGTGGTCAATCTGTTGAAATCAGAGCACTACATTTTGGCCACCGTGCTCGATCCTAGATTTAAAACTTACGTTGGATCTCTCTTTCCGGCAGACACAAGTCTGCAGAGGTTCAAAGAACTGCTCGTGAGAAAATTGTCAAGTCAAGCGGAACGCGACCCGTCAACATCTCCTCCTTCACATTCTCCCGCAACCCGGGGTGCGAGGAAAAGGCTACGAATTCCGAGCCCACCCGCTGGCGGTGATGCAGGGCAGTCTGGAGCGACTGCTGATGCTGACATCTGGTCCGGACTGAAGGACCTGCCAACGATTACTGACATGTCGTCTACTGTCACTGCATATGATTCTCTCACCATTGACAGAATGGTGGAGGATTATATGAGTGACCGCATCCAAGTAGGCATGTCAGACAGTCCGTACGTATACTGGCAGGAAAAAGAGGCAATTTGGAGGCCCTTGCACAAACTGGCTTTATTCTACCTAAGTTGCCCTCCCTCCAGTGTGTACTCCGAAAGAGTGTTTAGTGCCGCCGCTCACCTTGTTAGCAATCGGCGTACGAGGTTACTTCCAGAAAATGTGGAGAAGTTGATGTTCATTAAAATTAATTATAATCAATTCCTCCATGGAGACATTCACCAGCAGCAATTGCCTCCAGAAAGTACACGGGGACCTGAGATGGTGGATTCCAGTGGGTACTAATTAATAATCTGTGAGGAGGGGGATGTACACAGTGAAAGGGGTGATGAATCGGACGATGATGATGAGGTGGACATCTTGCCTCTGTAGAGCCAGTTTGTGCAAGGAGAGATTGATTGCTTCTTTTTTGGTGGGGGCCCAAACCAACCAGTCATTTCAGTCACAGTCGTGTGGCAGACCCTGTCGCTGAAATGATGGGTTCGTTAAAGTGTGCATGTCCTGTTTTTACAACATAAGGGTGGGTGGGAGGTCCCAAGGACAATTCCATCTTGCACCTCTTTTTTCTTTCATTTTTCTTTGCGTCATGTGCTGTTTGGGGAGTATTTTTTGGAAGGGCCATCCTGCGTGACACTGCAGTGCCACTCCTAGATGGGCCAGGTGTTTGTGTCGGCCACTTGGGTCGCTTAGCTTAGTCACACAACGACTTTGGTGCAGCTCTTTTTTTCTTTGCATCATGTGCTGTTTGGGGACTATTTTTTTAAGTGCCATCCTGTCTGACACTGCAGTGCCACTCCTAGATGGGCCAGGTGTTTGTGTCGGCCACTAGGGTCGCTTAGCTTAGTCGTCACACAGCTACCTCATTGCGCCTCTTTTTTTCTTTGCGTCATGTGCTGTTTGGGGAGTATTTTTTGGAAGGGCCATCCTGCGTGACACTGCAGTGCCACTCCTAGATGGGCCAGGTTTTTGTGTCGGCCACTAGGGTCGCTTAGCTTAGTCGTCACACAGCTACCTCATTGCGCCTCTTTTTTTCTTTGCGTCATGTGCTGTTTGGGGAGTATTTTTGGAAGGGCCATCCTGCGTGACACTGCAGTGCCACTCCTAGATGGGCCAGGTGTTTGTGTCGGCCACTAGGGTCGCTTAGCTTAGTCATCACACAGCTACCTCATTGCGCCTCTTTTTTTCTTTGCGTCATGTGCTGTTTGGGGAGTATTTTTTGGAAGGGCCATCCTGCGTGACACTGCAGTGCCACTCCTAGATGGGCCAGGTGTTTGTGTCGGCCACTTGGGTCGCTTAGCTTAGTCACACAACGACTTTGGTGCAGCTCTTTTTTTCTTTGCATCATGTGCTGTTTGGGGACTATTTTTTTAAGTGCCATCCTGTCTGACACTGCAGTGCCACTCCTAGATGGGCCAGGTGTTTGTGTCGGCCACTTGTGTCGCTTAGCTTAGTCACACAGCGACCTTGGTGCGCCTCTTTTTTTCTTTGCATCATGTGCTGTTTGGGGACTATTTTTTTGAAGTGCCATCCTGCCTGACACTGCAGTGCCACTCCTAGATGGGCCAGGTGTTTGTGTCGGCCACTTGTGTCGCTTAGCTTAGCCATACAGCGACCTCGGTGCAAATTTTAGGACTAAAAATAATATTGTGAGGTGTGAGGTGTTCAGAATAGACTGAAAATGAGTGGAAATTATGGTTATTGAGGTTAATAATACTATGGGATCAAAATGACCCCCAAATTCTATGATTTAAGCTGTTTTTTTAGGGTTTTTTGTAAAAAACACCCGAATCCAAAACACACCCGAATCCAACAAAAAAAATATTCGGTGAGGTTTTGCCAAAACGCGTTCGAACCCAAAACACGGCCACGGAACCGAACCCAAAACCAAAACACAAAACCCGAAAAATTTCAGGTGCACATCACTACTTGGAATACAACTATACAACTTGACAACGAAGAAAGGTCTCACATCCGACAATGGCAGCATTAGAGAAATGGCCTATAAAGTATAAACCCATTGGTACTTGACGCTTGATAAACATCATTGTATAGATCCACACTACTCAGCTCAACATTGGCGAGGCTGTGGCATGGTAGGCACCTTTTTCCATATCTGCTAGGAATGCCCTATGATCCAACAATTCTGGAATATGGCGGTGGCCTTTATGGCTACTGTCACCTCCTTTTCTGTGCCAATGAACCCAGTGATATTCCTTCTCCACATACCCTTCCGTTTGGCGTCAAAATCAGAAAACAGACTGATCTTTCATATGTCCAACGCTTCTAAACTCCTAATTGCCAAATCATGGAAATCTCCCACACCTCCAACCAAGAGCGCTCTAACTAATAGAATGTGATACGTTTCTGCCATGGAATATATCACCTCCCCTCTCAACAATACTGTATCCGCATTTCATCAGGTCTGGAATCCACAGTACTCCTTTCACTCTTCTCCTCTGCCAGGCGTCCCCTCTTTACCCCTTTCCTCCTCCTAGCACTACCCCCCTCCTTCCCCCTATTCACTCCCCCCCCCCCCATTCCCGCCCGCTGCCCCTTCCTTCATATTACTGGTTTCTTTCTTCTAGGTTTTATTTTTATATTATCTTTTGTTATGTTCCCTCTCTCCTCTCACCTATGCTTTTCTTTCCTCTTTCCATCATGATTACTGTTTCTTGAGATATGTTTATTGTTTTTCCAGCCTCTCTTTTTGCCGCACTATATTGTTGACGAGGTAGAATTGAACAAATCTTATCACATATTGTTGAATTGTTCAGTTTTTTCGATAGCTGACTTTTGTGAATTATTGTGCTTTACACCTTATGCACTAATATTATTGCTGACTTCCTGTTCCAGTCATATATTCTTTATAATACTAGAAAAGAAAATAAATAGTTTGAAAATAAAAAATGCACATACAACAGTGTACAAGAATGGAAAAAGGCACATTGCCACATACAGAAATAAGGAAAAGATAATCTATATAATAAAATCAGGTGTTGATAAGAAAAACAGACAGATGAGGGGAAAGACAGAGATGGAGTAAAAGGTGGGGAGAGAGAGAGGGGAAGAGAAAAATAGTGTTTCTGAATAATGAAGAGAGAGAGAGTGTCATGAATCCAGCCAGTCCCCAACTACTAAAGTACTGTAAATGGATCATATATGCTGTACTATTTGTGTCTGTACTGTATATACTTTATGAAATAATGTAGCGTAATAAGACGCATTAGTGAAGTAGTTCTTACTATGTATTTCAGTATTGTATTTTACGGGAGACCACACGCATGCGCAGTGGTGATTGTAAAAAGCGACATCTGGTGGATGATCGCAAGTATTACACGTAAAGGTAACGTCAAACGCTCTGTGCGCCTCCGTGCGATTAGGCGTGCCTCTCTGTGACTAGGCGCGCCTCCCTGCGACCCGGTACGCTGCATATGCCCGATCGTGACTAACGCCTCAGCCAGTCAAGATAACGGAGGACCCATCTGTACATCAATCAAAAATCACTGGCTGTGTTTATGGTTACGCCAGCACTCACTGTAAATAACTAAATATACAACTTCTCTGCCACCTTGAAGGGTAATCTAGAGCCTTTACTTTCTCTTGACGATTATGGTACAATAATAATTATTCAAACAACAATTTTACACCTATGTAGCATAGACCTTAACAACTCCTACAGGTATATGGGTTCATGGAAAGAACTTCAGAGATCAAGCAAGATTAACGCCTCTTTAGTCTCAGAAAAAATTACTTCCAAAGCATAGACAAAAGTTACAAAAAGTAAGAAAAAGGATACCCAATAATATATATATGCAAATAGTTATTCTTATGAAAATAAAAAAAAACAGAATCGCTAATTTATGCAATAGGGCTAGGACTGAAAGCAGTGGAGAAACAGACCAGTGGTGAAGTTGCCCATGGCAACCAATCAGCATCTCCCTTACATTTTATAGAATGTACTTTATAAAGGTTTCCTTCATTAATTGGTTTCCATGAGCAACTTCTCTAATAGTTCTTTTCTTCACTCTTTTCACTGCTTCATTAACAGACCCATTCGTCAGTCGGAATTACTGTGCATGGTGGTGTACTGTATATAATGTGTATATGATAGTGTAGATAAATCTTAGAGAAAATATATGGATTGACAGTGTTAGTACAGTAATTATTGGCAAAATCTCTATGCTCCATTTCCTGGGCTGCCATGAAAAATATGGTGCCCTTGTGCTAAAGTGGGTGTGGCTAAGTGGGTGGGGGCTTGGTCACACCACATTGTGACTATCTGGACTCCTTGTGCCACTGATGTGGCCATGAACTCACCAGGTAGTGTGGCTGCTCCTCCGTAACCAGTCCAGGTCCTCAGGCCTGCCCTGACCCCGTCTTCCATTTTTCCCTCACACCCTGCCCCTCAGACAGGGCCAGATTAAGCATTCAGGGGGCCCAGGGCACTTAAGGCAGGGGGGCCCTCCCCTTCTGGTCAGCAATTACAAACTTGATGTGCCTGCTGTGCCCCCCTCCCCCCCCCTTCCAACACAATGAGGCTGATCACTGAACACACCTTAAGAACATGTTCTCCCTGGTGCTGCACTATGTCCTGCTGCACTATTTCCAGCTGGGGCTGGCCGCTGGTGAGTCTCCATGCTAAGGTGTGGAACAGAATGTGGGGGGGCAGCCAGTACAGGGAGGATGGGGAAGGGAACTTTGGGGCATGTTGTCGGTGAGGGAGGGTTTCAGGCTGCCAGGTGTGGGGGAAAGCAGTGACTCACATGCAGGTGCTGCAGCAGTGTGTTATCCGGCATGCAGAATCTCCCTTTCCCCCCACCTCCTCTCGGGCAGCGCACAAGTTATACTGTAATCTCCAGCCTCCGCTGCTGCCAGTGGAGGCTGGAGAGGGGAAACAACACCATCAGAGCTGAGGCAAAACAGCTCTGGCCGGGGGGCCCCTTGAGCCAGGGGGGGCCCAGGGATACTTACCCCCTGGGCTCACCCCTTATTCCAGCTCTGCCCTCAGAGCCCCTGTCTTAAAAAGTCTGCTTTAGAAAAGCCAAGAAAGCTAAACCAGTATCACATTGGCGTTTCTATAATAGGTGCAATGTGTGCGGTGCACACGGGCTCCTGTGTCCAGGGGGGGGGGCCACACCGCACACATTGCACCCATTTAAATACTTACCTAACCGGAGTCCAGCGGCGGGCGCAGCGTCCACGCCAGAAACCGCCGCCAAAATGGCCGCAGCGCAGTAGCCAAATTGGTCTCCGGATCATGGCGTGGGCCATGTTTCCGGAGACCTGCGCATGTGCAGTAGACTCCGGCACATTGCCGGAGTCTACAGCGCCGTCCAGAGGAGTGGGCCCACCCGGAGGTGCACACGGGCCCCCTCCTCTGTAGAAACGCCCCTGCAGTATCACACTCACTGATTGTTATATTCATTTGTGTCCTTCCACGATATAGATATTTGTGGCTATTTATCTTGAGGGAACAAGCAAAATTGTGTCTGTTTAACTTAAGTGTTCCTCTTTGCCCATTACAAATATTGAAAGTTATATTTTGTAGCTATATTTGTGTAAACTAGAAAAGTGTACCTCCTGTAGGGATAATTAATTTTTGTGTGTATTTTTATGTTCAAATAGATGCATTGCGAAAACAGCACCATTGAGAGGAATAACATACAGTAGCTACATATTTACACTTTGTATTTTATCCCAAATGTTTTTTGTTGCCTTTTTAATTATTGATGTTGATGTTTGTTTTGAAAACATTCCTTTGCATTTAATATATTCTGTATCATCAGTGTTGTTCATTACTCATCGGAAGATAAAACAGGAACATAATTGCTACAGGAAATGATAACAGAAATTGGGCAGCCAATCCGTAGAATTTAGCTGATAGCTGAAAACAGGGAATTCTTGCTTAGAATGATTAAACCCAAGCAAATACGTTCAGCTGTGGTCATATGCATCAAAGCCATTTGCTTTACATGAAATTACATGAAAGCGTTCTGAAAATGTAAGTCCTGTCTTTTCGATTTCCACATGTACGTTATTGCGTTTTCATGTAGAACATCGCTGCTTAACATAAAATGCATCTATAATTCATAAACAATTCTAATTAGGGGACATATTTTATGGACTTGGCCTCTTACCATAAAAAATAAATGATTACATTTCAATATGCTAATGTTCAAAATACAGTAAAAGCTTCTACTTTACTTTTAATGTGTTACGGTCTGTAACGATTTAGTTTCTCAACTTTTAACATATTTTAAAAGACTGTTGCATAACCAGGAGTAACATAGCATTTGCCGTTGAGCAATTGCATAAATAATGTTGCAAAGGACAAAAATTGTAAAGGACGAATTTTAAGATACAGTATATTTACTTTATGGCTTTTAGTTCATTTAGGTTTCTCCAAATATTATAGACTTTAAAAACTGTGATTTTATTTTGATTTATTGAAACTTTTAAATGTAACAAACTTTATCTTGAAAGAGAATCCATGCAGTCATAACTGAGTAGTGATACAAAACATTGCCTACTTTATGTCCTCCTGGAATATTTAGTAGGTAGGTACTAAAAATGATGGTCCTGGTTCATGTTTGTAAAGTAAAACCAAAAAGCAGGTAACTGGGGAAAAAACATTTTTTACTGCAGGTGGGGCAGATGTAACATGTTCAGAGAGAGAGAGAGAGAGTTACATTTGGGTGGGGTGTGTTCAGACTGAAATCTTAATTACAGTGTAAAAATAAAGCTGTCTAACATTTCTGGGCTACATGCAAAAGCAGTCAGTATTTATCCTGCACAGAAAAAATATTCATGTATTTGCTCCCCTTTCATGGCAACATGGTTTGTTCCATACACAAAGTTATGTGCCTTTTCTGCATTACTTACAAACATGAATCAGGTAAAACGGTATCCAGGTGGGATGCAGTCAATATACCGGCTGTCGGGATCCCGGCGTTCAGGAGACTAACACCAGAATCACGACAGCTGGTGAAATGCCGATACCCAGAATCCTGACACACGCTGGGTAGTTCCACTCGGTTGGTGGGTCCATGCCACCAACTAAGTGGGAATAGAACCTGTGGAGAACGAAGCGAGCCACCAGGCCCAATGTATGGTGAGCGCTTCGCTGCTGGGATTCCGGCAGATGGGATGCCGCTGTCGGTATTATGATACCCGGCATCCCGTCTGCCAGGATATCATATGTATCCCATCAAGGCAGAGTGTGAACATTCAGATTGTCAATATGACTTTAGATTGACAACCGTTATGTCAACATTCAATGATCTTGAAATGTTCATAATGTTGACATTTAACATGTTGACACTAGAATGTTGACATACAGTTTTTTGCTCATTTTTAGGGTTTAAGGTTAGGCATAGGTATAGGGTTAGGCTTAAATAAGAAAATTACATTGTCATTATGGCATCGACATGTTAACTGTTGACATGAACAGGACAACATAATTGAATGTCAACGTATTGGTTGTCAACCTAAAGTCCATGTCAACTTTCATATTTTGGACATTCAGAACCTGTGAACATTCTGGTGTCAACATCCTTAATGTTGACCTACTAAATGTTAACTTTTCATACTACACCCGGTTATAACATGTACAGTAAATTAAGAATGGAGCCTATTGGTTTGTATGAGCCCATACCCACTAGCACAATTATAGGCAACACTTTAGAGGCCTGTTGGGCAGCCCACCCACTACTGAAAGGACCACACACTGGACCTGATTCTGAGCCCAAAGTCCAAATGTAGATTCTTCTTATAAATATCAGCAGACTGTTCCTGTGCTGCAGAATATACTGCACCATGCATACACACCCTCACAGAGGATACAAGAGTGGATGGTTTGCTCCATGAGTAATTGAAATGTACATTTCTAGGTGGCAACTGGGAGGCTACCAATGTGGATGCACAGAGCAGATCTGTGAAATGCGAGTGTCATGGGGTGTAAGTGTGATATTAATTGTGACAGAACGGGCTGTCCCAGGCATATTCTGTCAGTGTCTTAACAGTTGCCTGGAGTATAGGTTTGAGCAGTCAGCTATTGTTCTTAAACCAGTCCAGGTGTGATGTTTTATTTTGGGCCAGAGACTTCCTGTAAGACAGTAAGGACATAAAGCTGGGAGTAGCTGGAGCCCCTCTGATGTCACAAATCAATTAAAGTGGTTAAAACAGGGAGCAGGGGCGGATCCAGGAAAAAATGACAGGGGGGGCACCTTGTGCATGCCGAAGGTGTGCGGTCCATGAAGGTGTGCGTGGCCTCACAACAAGGGCATGACCTAGCAACAAGGGTCATAGCCTCAAAGGGAACATCGTATTCGTAAGACGGGAAGAGGGCGACACTTTGGAGAGGCAGCGGGTGACACGAGAGAGAGGGTGATGGGTTTATAGTGACGCAGGGGAGAGGCAGTGGATGAAGGAAACATAGTGGGAGACGGAGAGTCAGTGGGTGACAGAGAGAGGGTGACAGTGAGAGGCAGAGTGGGTAACACCGGGGAAAGGGTGATGAGGAAAAAGTGGGTGATGCCAGGGGGAGGTGGCAGTGGGTAACAAGGAGAGGGGGACAGGGAGAGGCAGTGGGTACCTAAGGTCTCTGTAGGAGTAAGAGGGAGTAGTGAGACATTTGTAGTGAGGTTTACAGAGGCATGAAGCGAAAGATTCACTGGGGAAACAAACATTATAGCACACGGTATGAGCCGAAATTCACATTATAGCACACGGTATGAGCCGAAATTCACATTATAGCACACGGTATGAGCCGAAATTCACATTATAGCACATAGTATGAGACAAAATTCACATTATAGCACACAGTATGAGCCGAAAATCACATTATACCACACGTTATGAGCCGAAATTCACATTATACCACACAGTATGAGCCTAAATTCACATTATACCACACAGTATGAGCCTAAATTCACATTATACCATACGGTATGAGCTGAAATTCACATTATAGCACACAATATGAGCCGAGATTCACATTATACCACACGGTTTGAGCCGAAATTCACATTATAGCACACAGTATGAGACGAAATTCACATTATAGCACACGGTATGAGCCAAAATTCACATTATGCCGCTGAGGAGTGAAAACGCTGTCACCACCATGTGCTACCTCTCAAGCAACCCCACCACGCAAGAAGAACATCCTGAGAGGAGCCGCTTCCTCTGCCAGCAGCCAGCCTCTAAATGGATGGTGGCCGCTGCTGCAGCCACGTCGGAGTCTCACACTGTCTAAGGCTGAGCTCCGGGCAGTACTGGTATATATCAAGATCAACCAGAATCCGCTGGTATCCTAAGTGAATAGGATTTTCCTGCCAGTTTGTGATATTAACCCCCGCTGCTCCTTTAGGGTAAAGTGTCCGCAAACAACAGTGTGGTGGTGTGTACCTTTGACTCCCTTGAAGGTGGTCCAGTTGCCAGGCTCTGGTGGTACAATCACTTGTTCACGTCTTGGATAGGTTTACGAAGTCCGCCTGCGAAGCTCCTGTACAAGCCGCTATTAGCGCTAAGCGGCACTGTTCGGGATCAATGAGATCTGTGATCACAGCCTAACCGTCCCCAGATCACAGATCTCAATGATCCCGAACAGTGCCGCTTAGCGCTAATAGCGGCTTGTACGGAAACTTCGCCGGCGGACTCCGTTAACCTGTCCAAGATGTGAACAAGTGATTGTTTGTTTAAAGTGCCAGACATGACAGGGGGGGCACGGGCCCGCGTGCACCCCCCCTGTATCCGCCACTGACAGGGCGTAAATGCTAATCACACACCATCAACAAGGGATTAATTACCTCAAGATCCCATGTTCTCCTGCAGGACTGAGTCAGACACTGTGGCATGAAAACAGCAGGTGTGAACTCACCATGACTACTCTCTTCATCAGTCCCTCATTGACCTTTACCAATCAGGGGTGACCTTTTCCAAAGACCACCCTTTGTAGGAGGGACTTTGGTGGTTGAAATTGGAGCATTTTTTAATAAGAGGATGAAAAGGAGTGCCAGGTGTGTTTACAGTATGTCCTTCTGAAAGCTACAGGTGTTGGTGTCTCAGCTTCTGCCAGTGTGCTGATGCTTGTGCCAGGTAAGTATTTTTGCCCTATCCCTAATTGTAATTCCTACTCCTAATCCTCCCTCTAGTGCCTAATACTAACATGCTCCCCTCCCGAAGCCTAACCCTAACCTCCCCCAAGTGCCTAACCCTCCTGGCAGCACCTAAATGGTGACATTTCAGATGTTGACTTTGTGAATATGTAGACATTCTGAGGACGGAACCATGGTGACATTGTGGTTTAAACATGGTAACTTTCAACAAAGGGACCAGATCCCATCAAGAATAAGCTGGCACAAGTCCACATTGATACATTTGTGCAAGTCCATATTAATAGGGATGAAGGCTACTTTTACAAGAGGATGAATGGGAGTGTGGGGAAAATCCAAATTAATTTTTGACCACACAATACCAACCACAGCTATGTACTACCATAAATCAGCCTCTGTGGCCCTTTACATCAAGAGAAAAACAGTATGGCAAGCTCTTTTTTGGGTCAAGAAATACAAATTTTCTGAGTAATATCTAAGAGACAATACATAATCCCTGTTGTCCCATTTAACTGTACTGAGCACTTCAGACTTGTCACAGGAACATATGCGTAGACACTCAGACATGTTACACCCTCTTGAAGTTTCAGAAAATAATACCACCTACTGCAGCCGAACCCTCGAACTACTGTTCTAGGCTTCAAGTTCTCAGGAATTCCAGACTTCAATGAGACACGTTCTTTTATAACTCTTTTGATTTAAGGAGGGATGTTTTTAAATGCTGCAGATTTATAAATGTTTTCATTTTTTTTTGCCGTCTGCAAATTGCTGTTTACAACATACAATAACTGCGGCACAATGCCAACCTATAAATAGCTGTATCATTCTGGGAACAATATGGACATCATGCCAATAAGATAATTCTAGCAATTTTCTGTAGACTGTTCTAACTCGCACCCAAATTTTAAAAGCTTCATTTTTTTTACTGAATTTCATTTGACCTGTTGTATCTGCTTATACAGCTTTGGGTACATACAAAGGTGTTGTATGTCAAACAGATAATTTAATGTAATCATTAGCAACCAGTCACCAATAAACGGACCGTGCACTATGGACAAAATCTGCATAGTGACCATACTGTATAGCACAAAGGGAAATAATATATAGGGATTCTCATATCTAAACCCCAACAGGTCATGTTTTCAGGATTTCTTCAATCATGAACAGGTGTGTAAATCTAATGGAATATATGCAAGAAAATACTCTAAAAGCACATACAATAAAAAAAAAAAACAGGTCTAAAGGTCAATAAACAAGGTGTCCCAATTCTTCCAAAATAGAAATACAAAGCAGCAAATTGTTGGCAAGACCTCTGGTGGTAAGTGTTAAGAACATCACTCTTTCAATGATAACTAAAAGGTACAAATTAACAATTTATTCCGTAAAAACATGAAATAAAGAGGTTCAATTCACATAACAGGACAGTGCAATAAATATTTTGGATAGTCAGTTAAAATATATAACACAAAACTAAATACATAGAAAACACAGATACTCTTAGTTCCTACAGATGGCTTTCCCAGTGTATTAAGGTCTATTCATAAAGCAATGAAGTGTGTGGACAAGTGAGCCATTGCAACCGATCAGTATTGAAGTTACATGCAGTGTCGGACTGGGACATGAAGGGCCCACCCGGGGGATGCTGTTGTAGGGGCCCATGCTTATGGATGTGGCCAGGCTACAGTGGGGCGTGGCCAGCCACCACAGAGGTTTGGCAAACCATTACGGACTACATGTTCTTTACCCCTTGGTAAATATATAATAAGCCATATTCTCGTGAAGTATAATGTAACACGTATAATGCATAATTGAAGTGCACTAAGATAGAGTCTGGAACCTGATCCCTAGAGGATGAGGAGGGCCCACAGGCAGTGGGGCCCACCCAGGGCCGGATTAACAATGGGGCGGATGGAGCTGCAGCTCCAGGCCTGCCCATTTAAAAAGGCACACAGGATCTTTTGTCAATTTTTGAAAATCCAAAACCCGTCACGAAGGTTTGGCAAATCCAAAGCCGGACCACGAATCAGAGACAAATCCAAATCCAGCAAAAATGGTCCTGTGCACATCTCTACGAGTAATAATATTATTCTTATATTACATTGAGTTTGCTAGCATTGCATGCCTAGGTATGTGCTGACATGAGACATACCCTTTAACTCCTGTTAAGGGTATTCAGAATTTAATGAATTATTCCTGTAGTTTAGCTGGTCATTCAAAACTTCGGATCAGTGCTACCATATGGTCTTTTCTGGTCTGCACATGTGCACTGATGTTGCTTGTTAACTGGTAACTGAATTAAAAGTTGTTGCAATCCACAGGAGGAGCTAGCTGCAGATATCTGGTATTGTATTCCAGCATTAGACACACAGTTTGGTCGCACCAGTGCCACGTTGTTCATGTGGTACCCTCAGGTTACCGGCAGATCGTTACATCTCTGCCTGATAAATTACACGGTGAGATATTTTCTTTCGATTTTGACTATATAGTCAAAATCGCAAGAAAAGTTAGTGCAGATCGCAAGGTGAAAGTCACCTTGCGATCCCGATTCGATCCCGATTCGCACTCCCGCGGGGTCGGCATCGCAAGGAAAGATAGACTGTGCAGGCAAGTCAATCCTTGCTAGATCGGTGTACTATCTAGTTCATCTCACATGTCAATGACATCTCACATAGGCCAAAATCTCACATAAGTCAAAATCTCACATAAGCCAAAATCGTAAGCACACATAGTCCATATCCAAAAGTTAGTCAAAATCTGTGCTATCTGGGCTCCAAGGAGTTCAAGGGAAATCGCAAGTGAAAATCGGGCATAGCAAGGATCTCACCGTGTGTACACACCCTAATGGTTTGTTTTTTGTTGCGCTTGGACCTGTGGGACCTTGTGTTAATATCTCCTGTATATTAGCCCTGTGACTCTGTGCCTGCATTTCTAATGCTGGGCGGAGTCACAGTCACAGATCTGGGTGGCTGGATGCAGGCCAGGAACAGTCCCCTCCCTCGGTCCGCCCATCCCCGCCCAGTCCCCTCCCCATCTCCGCCCACTCCCCTCTTTCCCTCCTCCCCGAACACTGCCTGCACCCTGGTGACACTGCAGCCGGTGACTGCTCAGCTGCCGCACAGTCCGGAGGAGAATGCCGTGGACGACCACTGACTGCCACCCCCCTTCCACCCACGGCAGCCACAGCCTTCACAACATCCGCCACCCACCCGCGGCACACGCCCCGCACCCTCCCACCCGCGGCACCCACACCTGCAGCACCCCCCACCCGCGGAACTCCCTCCGCCACCCATGGCACCCACATCTGCAGCACCCCCCAGCCCTCCCCCACCCACGGCACTCCTGCCCCTCCCCCACCCATGGCAGCCACATCTGCAGCACCCCCCATCCCTCCCCCACCCGCGGCACTCCCGCCCCTCCCCCACCCATGGTAGCCACACCTGCAGCACCAAACCACCCCTCCCCCACCCGCGGCACTCCCGCCCCCTCCCCCACCCATGGCAGCCACATCTGCAGCACCCGCCGCCCCTCCCCCACCCGCGGCACTCCCGCCTCCTCCCCCACCCATAGCAGCCACATCTGCAGCACCCCCACCCATCCCCCACTCGCAGCACTCCCGCCCTCTCCCCCACCTGCGGCACTCCCGCTCCCTCCCCCACCCATAGCACCCACATCTGCAGCACCCCCCACTTCTCCCCCACCCGCGGCATTACCACCCCCTCCCCCACCCATAGCAGCCACATCTACAGCACCCCCGCCCCTCCCCCACCTGTGGCACTCCCGCCCCTCCCCCACTCGCGGCACTCCCACCCCCTCCCCCCACCTATAGCACCCACAAGTGCAGCACCCCCCACCCCCACCTGCGGCACTCCCGCCCCTCCCCCACCAGCAGCAGTTGCCCCTCCCCTACCCGTGACATTCCCACCCCTCCCCCACCCACGGCACTCCTGCCCCCTCCCCCACCCATAGAACCCACACCTGCAGCACCACCCGCCGCACTCCCGTACCCTCCCCCATCCGCAGCACCCCCCCGCCCCTCCCCCACCCGCGGCACCCACAGCACCCACCATATCTGTCCCCCACCCACGGTACACGCCCCTCCCCCACCCACACCACTCCCACCCCCTCCCCCACCCGTAGCACCCACAAACCACGCCGCCCCCTTCCTCTCCCACCCATGGCACCTCTGCCCCTCCCCCACCCCCGTACCCACCTCCCCCACCCCACCCCCATACCCTCCTCTCCCCCCCACACCTTTCCCACCCGCGGCACCCACCGCATCTGCCCTCCACTCACGGCACGCTGCACTCCGTCCCCCACCCATAGCACCCCCTCCCCCAACCGCAGCACTCCCGCACCTTCCCCACCCGCATACCCACCTCTCCCACCCACTACACCCCCGCACCCTCCACCCCACCTGCCCCTCCCCCACCCATAGCACCCACAGTCGCAGCACCCCCTCCCCTGCCTGCAGCGCATCCAGACCCCACCACACTCCCGCACCTCCCCCACCCCCATACCCACCTCTCCCCTGCACCCTCCTCCCCACCCGCACCTCCCCCACCCGCACCACCCACAGCATCCACCACATCCGCCCCCCACCCTCGGCACACGTCCCTCCCCCGCACGCTGCACTCCTGCCATCTCCCCCACCCGCAGCACCCCCGCACCTCCCCCACCCCACCCCTATACCCACCTCTCCCCCCGCTACACCCCTGCACCCTCCACCCCACCCGCGGCACCTACCACATCCATCCCCCACCCATAGCACACACCCCTCCCCCACCCGTAGCAACCACAACCCATGGCACCCCCTGCCCCTCCCCCAACCGAGGCACTCCTACCCCACCTCCATACCCACCACTCCCCCCCGCTACACCCCCGCACAATAAAACCCGCCTGCCCCTCCCCCACCCACGGCATCCACAGTATCAACCACATCCACCCCCCACCCGCAGCATCCACCACATCCGCCTCGCCCGCCTTCATCCACAGCCCCCCGCACCCACCCCTCCCCCACCAACAGCATCTACACTCCCCATCCGCACCCGCACCTCCCCCACCCACATCACCTCTAGACCCCCTCCCCCATCCATGCCCCCTCCACACCTACCCCTCCCCCACCCACAGCACCTCTGCACCCTGTGGTCATTGTGTGTATCAACGTCTCTGCTACCTGTGGCCACATTGTATATCAACGTCTCTGCTACCTGTGGCCACTGTGTGTATCAACGTCTCTGCTACCTGTGGGCACTGTGTATATCAGCGGCTCTGCTACCTGTGGCCGCTGTGTGTATAAGCGGCTCTGCTATCTGTGGGTATTGTGTGTATAAGCTGCCCTGCTACCTCTGGCCACTGTGTGGATACGTGGCTCAGATACCTGTGGCCACTGTGTTTATAAGCTGCGCTGCTACCTGTGGGCACTGTGTGTATAAGCTGCTTTGCTACCTGTGGGTATTGTGTGTGTATAAGCGGCTCTGCTACCTGTGGGTATTGTGTGTGTATAAGCTGCCCTGCTACCTGTGGCCACTGTGTGGATACGTGGCTCCGTTACCTGTGGCCATTGTGTGTATAAGCAGCTCAGCTACCTGTGGCCATTGTGTGTATACGCGGCTCTGATACCTGTGGCCACTGTGTGTATAAGCTGCGCTGCATACACTAACAGTATATACTACACTATGTTATTCATTGTGCCCTGCGGCCACTCTTTACGCCCTCACAAAGGGCTACAACCCCTTGACAATCGCACGCTCTTCCCCCTTGCAATATTTACCCAATAGCATAAACTTTTTTGCAGGTAATACTCCATATAATAACAATTATAGCACAGCTGAAGTCCATGCAGGGGTTCACAGGTCGTAGCCTCTTGCAACGGAATTTTCTGTCTAACGTCTTGCCTCTCTTTATCCTCTCCCTACCACCCTGCCTCTCCCTATCCTTTACCGATCGCACAGTGTTTCTGTACATTCCCTTTCTCCCCCCCCTACGCCTCTCTATCTTTTCTCAACCAGACACCATTTCTGTATGCCTTCTATACTGCCCTGTGTTTCTGATTCTCTACCAGCCTGCGTATATCCAAAGGTGTGCAGGGGTTAACGGGGCGTAGCCCCTAACGACGGTGTGAAGAGCGCCCATAGGGCGCGATGAATCACCTAGTTGTTGCTATAAGAAGTGATACCACTACCGGGCAGGCCATGTGGTCCAAATTAGACCATATATAGTTTGGCGTCTGTTTGCACATGGTTCTGTTGGTATAAAGAGAAGGCCTGTGAGACAATGCTGTAATCTCTGCCTGATCTGCTGCACTTGTTCAGTGTTGTTGCCCTATTTACAAATGTTCTGTGGAATCAAAATGATGACTGTGATGGCTTGATATGAATTTTGGTCAATAGATACTTGATAAAGTTCGGTGAGTGCCCTCTTTCCCATCTAATGGAATAAGATGGAAATCACTAAAAACTGCTTTGGCGCATTTGTTACACTGTGTATGCACAAAAACGCTGCTGTGGTTGAGATACATGGAATCAGAGATGTCTTGGAAAAGTGAGAGTGTTCCTGTATAGTGATTGGGAGGTAGCTATGAATGCGCACAGAGATGGTCTGTCTCATCAGCGTGTTATGGGAGTGTTGCAGGCGTGTCGCTAAAGTGATTGCATACACAGACACTTCATCATTCACATAGATTTTGATCCTGGACTACTGAGGATGACGGCCACCCTTTCTGAAGACGGGAATGTGTTCACATTTGTTATATCAGATTTTCATTTTTGGAGATTTTCTATTTTCTGTGTATGTTCTTGTTTCAATAATTGATTTGTCAGCGATATAATTGAGCATTCAAGTGCTGAGATTTTTACATTTTTCAAACATACACCTACCTGTACACACACACATAAATATATATACAGCAATGGTTATACCCCCATATCAGTAGCCACAAACCCACAGTGTTGGTCACACCCCATGCGGCGGCATGCAATAGGCCCTTCAGAAATTTCAGCCCCAGGAACATGAGAACCTTAATCTGGCACTGGCAGTTCATGGGGGAGCAAACACCTTTCCCTGGGACTGCCTGTCCTGCAGTCTATGTAGCAGGGAGAGCTTCCAATGAGAAACCACTACCATTGGTAACACGTATCGAGTGCATCCAGGAGCCTGATATAGAATTACACACATATCAACCATAATGGCTCCCACATTGCGTGCATAGAAGAAATCAGTATATCCGCTTGTATATTTAACTGTACCCATCTCTGAAATACATTCACCCATTATCCATAGGCAGAGCTTGCTAGACACTTGTGTATCCATCTATACTACTGTAGGTGAGAGAGAAAGATCCCTCTGGAAACAGACTTATTAATGCTTCTGTCCAGCTCTGCATAGCTCACTATTCCGTTAGTGCGATCTCGGTGATCTGTGCAAAAATGCGAATGCCCCATTGTAGCCCAGTTACACCCTGTTAGTGGCAAGTGGAGATGTTATTGAAATGTGTACGACCCTGCATCGCCCAGGGGGCCTAATTCAGACCTGATTGCTAGCAGGCGATTTTTGCACTGCTGCGAACAGATAGTCGCCGACTACAGGGGGAGTGTATTTTAGCTGTGCAAGTGTGTGAACGCATGTGTAGCAGAGCTGTACAAACAGATCTTGTGCAGTCTCTGCGCAGCCCAGGACTTACTCAGCCGCTGCGATCACTTCAGCCTGTCCGGGAACGGAATTGACGTCAGGAACCCTCCCTGCAAACGCTTGGACACGCCTGCGTTTTTCCAACCACTCCCTGAAAACGGTCATTTGCCACCCACAAACGCCCTCTTCCTGTCAATCTCCTTGCGTTTGCCCGTGCAAATGGATTCTTCGCACAAACCCATCGCTGAGCAGCAATCCGCTTTGTACCCGTGCAACGTGCCTGCGCATTGCGGTGCAGTTTAGACCTGAACGCCCGCTGTACGAAAACGCAGCCTAGCGATCAGGTCTGAATTACCCTCATAGTTGTGTACATTGGTCTGGAACATGGACAGTGGGAAATAATGGCTCACACACTTTGGAAGCAGGCGTACGTTCATCTCTGCATCAGCCCCAATACGATCATTGCTCTTCCGTAGAGTTCTATTGAGTTACAGTATAGGCAATTTGTAGAAGTGGTGTATCTATAATGGGTGCAGTGCGCATGCTGGGCACATGGGCCCCTAGGTCCCGAGGGGCCAACACAGAACATCCTGCACCTATGATCTTTAATTTTTATATGCCCATATGAAGTAACAATCAACATGAGATTCAAACTCAAGATTTAGGGGTCTATTTACTTGGATGGAGATAAAGTGGGCGGAGATAAAGTACCAGCCAATCAGCTCCTAACTGTCATGTCACTGGCTGGGTTTGAAAAATGACAGTTAGGAGCTCATTGGCTGGTACTTTATCTCCGTCTACTTTATCTCTATCCAAGGCTTAGTAAATAGTCCCTTTAAGCTAGATTATAACAGAGCATTAGCCCACTGGACCACAGGGAAAGCTGTGGCTGAAATATATTTTTTGGTAAACTTATTTTATTACATTGCCTATCCAAAGAACCTTGAGTGATGCCTTTTATGATGTAATAAAATTGTTACTATTATACTTTTTGTTTTTGAAATGTAGATTTTATTGAAGTTTTTAAAGATGTCCAGATACACAGAAGTAGCCACGCTCATCATGGCTACTACATCAGCGCTAAACAAACACTTTTGGTGCAGTTAGGCACACCCGCACCTAGCCATGGTGAGCTGCAGCATTTGCCACTCCCATTCATGCGAATGGGGAGTGTGCAAATCTAAGATGCGCGCACGTCCCAGATATAGATGTGGTGGCACCTAACAAGGCGTGATTGCGGTAAGATGTAGCCACGATAAGCGTGGCTACATCTGTTAATCAACATATTAAATAGTAAATAACACATTGCCAAAAATTATTTTATGTTCTGTATAAGTTTATTAGACTGCTTAGTCTTTAGAATCGGTTAACTGTGAGTACAGTATATTATGAGAATTTTTTAAATGACTGTGAGTGATCCAAACGGTCTAATTAGACCTAAGACAATGAAGTTATTAATTTGCTTTAGTTCTGATAGAACACTGCTGGTTTAAATATGGATCCAAGGAGAAACCACCTAACACCTGAAACCATAACCGCACTTACTGGCGGAGAAGCTGGTTAGGGTGTGCTGTTAATGACCATGCCTACCGCCTGCAATCCTTTATACCTCCGGTTACCGCACTGCTAACCAACTACTGCAGGAGAAAATATCGGTAACGGAGGCCCTGGCTTTGGGGGTCATTCCGACCCAATCACACGCTGCGCTTCTTCGCAGCCGCGCAATCGGGTCAGAACTGCGCAGGCGCGTCGTTGCCCGGCGACGGCCATTGCCAGGCAGCGACGCCGCTAGCGAAGAAAGCGGTCGCAGCGGCGACCGCAAGAAGATTGACAGGAGGAAGGTGGAACCGGGCGGCAACTCACCGCTTTTGGGGAGTGGTGAGTCCAATGCAGGCGTGTCCAGGCGTTTGGAGGGCGGATGTCTGACGTCAATTCCGGGACCTGCATCACTGGATCGATCGCACTGGGTAAGTGACTCTTACCCTGGTCTTCTTTTACAGGAAACTTTTTTAGCATAGCAGGGCTGCCCAAGCATTCACAACCCTGCTATGCAGAAATTCACTCCTCCATAGGTGGCGTCTAGTGGATCGCACAGGCAGCACAAAGTTGCTACGTGCGATCAACTCGGAATGACCCCCCTTATTCCTAACCCTATGTTAGGAAGCACCTGTATACCAGAAGCAGACACCAGGTGGTTGGCGCAACCCAGAACAGGGGCGCGAAGTCTAACACACCGGGAGGTGTTTGCAGGGAACCCTGCAAGGGGATGTTGGCTTCGATGCCCCTGATATGCAGGTCGCGGCCCCCTGCCTGGGTCACCTGGTATCAGCACAGGAGTCCACAAGGTATTAACAGAATAATTTACCTGGAGAAATGCAGCTGGAAAGGCAGGGGTTAATTGCAGAGTAACTGACACAGCAGGGCTAATGGCAGGCAGGTTTGATGAGAGCTGAGCTGGAATACAAAGGGAAACAAACTTGCAGGCTGTATGTTCTGGATAGCAGAGCTGGATTTGGCAGGAGTCACAGGAGTTTGTTTGGAGTCTGGATACAGGATTTCAGGTACTGAATGGGGATGAACATGCAGAAAGGTCTGTGTGATTAGACTGCTGTTTGCACAACTTGACAGGTGCAGGATTACTGAGGCAAGGTGCCATACTGGCTGGAATGGTGCACTGATAACTTGAAGCAGGGATTCCAAGGCAGAAGGACACACTGGATATAAAATTGCAGATACAGGTCCAAGATGAACTGGGTGCAGGACTGGCAGGAATACTGGGACCAGTTACCAGGACACAGGAGACTGGGAACTTGCACAGCGTGCAATGGCCACATGCTGAGCTCACAGAAACAGGCTCTAAGGCAGGGATGGGGAGCCTTAGACTCTCCAGCTGTTGTTGAACTACATATCCCAGAATGCCCTGCAACCAGTTTTAGCATGGCCAAATAGCAAAACTGTATCAAGGCATGCTGGTATGTGTAGTTCAACAACAGCTGGAGGGCCAAAGGTTCCCCATCCCTGCTCTAAGGAGTACAGACTAGATACTGACTCTTTGAAACTCTATCACTGGCACAGTGGTATGTGGTTACTCCCTAGTTAAAGGGAGACAGACCAATCACATAATAGTCAGGCTGGAGTTGCAAGTAATGAGGTCCGGGTGATCAGTTGCTAGGAAACAAGAACAACAATAGGGATCAGCCGGATCCAGGTGCTAATCAATGCTGAAAATGGAACTGACAGATTTAAAGCTGCTGCACACATAACAGTAACACACCCCCCCCTTCCCCACCCCCCTTCCTTCAAATGTGGACTCCGGACACCCCGCCTGGACCAAGGGGAACTGATACCAAAACAAGAAAAAGGATTGACAAGACAGACTCAGTGTCTCAGTGTCTCCAACGAGACTTCTTCTTTTTCCCAGGTTGTTTAGGTGAAAATACAGTAATGCCAAATACATTGGGGTACATTTACTAACATTCGTAATTTCCGAAAATAGGTCAAAGTTCAATCACGAATGACATCGACAGTGTAAAACTGCAACTTTTTGAATTTATTACGATGGATTTACTAAGCTGTCGTATTCGTGTTTTTCTTTTCTTCCGATGTCGATGTCATTCGTTTTTTTTTACCTAATTTTACGGCAGTGATTAGCAAAACACTGCCGTTTTTTTTTACAATCAATCTCGGCCGGATCTGTGTGATCCGTGCTGGGGTTCTTTTTTATTTTTTATTTTTAATTAAACAATGTAAAATCCCCCAAAAAAATGCGTGGGGTCCCCCCTCCTAAGCATAACCAGCCTCGGGCTCTTTGATCCGATCCTGGTTGCAGAAATATGGGAAAAAAAATGACAGGGGTTCCCCCATATTTAAGCAACCAGCATCGGGCTCTGCGCCTGGTCCTGGTCCCAAAAATACGGGGGACAAAAAGAGTAGGGGTCCCCCGTATTTTTAAAACCAGCACCGGGCTCCACTAGCTGGACAGATAATGCCACAGCCGGGGGTCACTTTTATACAGCGCCCTGCGGCCGTGGCATCAAAAATCCAACTAGTCACCCCTGGCCGGGGTACCCTGGGGGAGTGGGGACCCCTTCAATCAAGGGGTCCCCCCCCCCCAGCCACCCAAGGGCCAGGGGTGAAGCCCGAGGCTGTCCCCCCCCATCCAATGGGGAGGCTGATAGCCTTTGTTGTAAAAGAAAAGATATTGTTTTTAGTAGCAGTACTACAAGGCCCAGCAAGCCTCCCCCGCATGCTGGTACTTGGAGAACCACAAGTACCAGCATGCGACGGAAAAACGGGCCCGCTGGTACCTGTAGTACTACTACTAAAAAAATACCCAAAAAAAGACAAGACACACACACCGTGAAAGTAAAGATTTATTACATACATCCACACAAACATACATACATACTTACCTTATGTTCCCACGCAGGTCGGTCCTCTTCTCCAGTAGAATCCAAGGGGTACCTGTTGAAGAAATTCTACTCACCAGATCCAGTGGTCCAGGCTCCTCGGCAAATCCAGGGATAATCCACGTACTTGAATAAAACAAAAAAACGGTTGCCCGACCACGAACTGAAAGGTGACCCATGTTTGCACATGGGTCACCTTTCCACGAATGCCAGAAACCCACTTTGCCTTCTGGCTAAGTGGGTTTCTTCAGCCAATCAGGGAGTGCCACGTTGTAGCACTCTCCTGATCAGCTGTGTGCTGCTGTCCTCACTGACAGGCGGCACACGGCAGTGTTACAATGTAGCGCCTATGCGCTACATTGTAACCAATGATGGGAACTTTCTGCTCAGCGGTGACGTCACTTTAGGTCAACCGCAGGGCAGAAAGTTCCCATCATTGGTTACAATGTAGCGCATAGGCGCTACATTGTAACACTGCCGTGTGCCGCCTGTCAGTGAGGACAGGAGCACACAGCTGATCAGGAGAGTGCTACAACGTGGCACTCCCTGATTGGCTGAAGAAACCCACTTAGCCAGAAGGCAAAGTGTGTTTCTGGCATTCGTGGAAAGGTGACCCATGTGCAAACATGGGTCACCTTTCAGTTCGTGGTCGGGCAACCGTTTTTTTGTTTTATTCAAGTACGTGGATTATCCCTGGATTTGCCGAGGAGCCTGGACCACTGGATCTGGTGAGTAGAATTTCTTCAACAGGTACCCCTTGGATTCTACTGGAGAAGAGGACCGACCTGCGTGGGAACATAAGGTAAGTATGTATGTATGTGTGTATGTATGTAATAAAATTATACTTTCACGGTGTGTGTGTATTGTGTTTTTTTGGGTATTTTTTTAGTGGTAGTACTACAGGTACCAGCGGGCCCGTTTTTCCGCCGCATGCTGGTACTTGTGGTTCTCCAAGTACCAGCATGCGGGGGAGGCTTGCTGGGACTTGTAGTACTGCTACTAAAAACAATATCTTTTATTTTACAACAAAGGCTATCAGCCCTCCCATCCGCAGCCCATTGGATGGGGGGGGACAGCCTCGGGCTTCACCCCTGGCCCTTGGGTGGCTGGGGGGGGGGGACCCCTTGATTGAAGGGGTCCCCACTCCCCCAGGGTACCCCGGCCAGGGGTGACTAGTTAGATTTTTGATGCCACGGCCGCAGGGCGCTGTATAAAAGTGACCCCCGGCTGTGGCATTATCTGTCCAGCTAGTGGAGCCCGGTGCTGGTTTTAAAAATACGGGGGACCCCTACTCTTTTTGTCCCCCGTATTTTTGGGACCAGGACCAGGCGCAGAGCCCGATGCTGGTTGCTTAAATATGGGGGAACCCCTGTCATTTTTTTCCCCATATTTCTGCAACCAGGATCGGCTCAAAGAGCCCGAGGCTGGTTATGCTTAGGAGGGGGGACCCCACGCAATTTTTTTGGCAAAAATAAGCACTTTCCCACCCCTTCCCACTGATATACATGCACGGATCTCATGGATCCCTGCATGCATCTCAAATCACGGAAAAAAAAAGCAGGTCTGTTTTTTTTAGGACTTTTTTACGAGTTGTAATTTTTCACGGCAGTGTTTTGTGTTTTTTTGCTTTGCACTTCTTAGTAAATGACCGAGATTCATATCTAAACAGGCGTAATTTGACCGATGGTGTATTCATTCGTAATTTTTTACCTGAACTAGCAAAAAATTACGAATGCCCTCATCACTGCCGTGATTAGTGTTTAGTAAATGACCGAGATTAACCGAGATGACACTTTGAAGAAAAAACGGCATCTCGGTCAAAATCGGGAGCTTAGTAAATATACCCCATTGTCTGAACTAAAATGTACCTTCAACCAAAAGGAATTTCATCATCTTCAGTGTTGTAATCTGAGTCCACATCCAAAGGAAGGATTACGGTTTTCTTCTTAGGCACAGATGGTACTGAAAAAAGAAGAAGCAGGGCAAGACTGAGCATAGGCAGGGCTCTTGACAGATTGGATTGACACTCGATATTGCGGGTCATGCTTATTCATAACTTCACAAGACGGTGACAGAGAGGCACAGCTGACAGTTAATTTCTGGACTTCTGGTCTTGGTGAAGATGTTTTTTTACTGTGATTTACCTGAATCTGAATATCCGTAGACTCTTGGTTTTTTTAACTCAATTTTTCCTGTTGGAGACTGAATTCTTGGCTAAAGACATAGAACCATCAGGAGATCCAGAAGAAACTAACTCCGACCCTCCAAACCTCTTGAACACCGCTTGACAGAAGGCATTCAGGTCCTATCAGGTCCTACAGAATTAGATCACTGGACTTGATTAACTGGTTAGCCCATCTCCTATCCTCACCTCTGAAAGACATGAGAAGAACAAGCACAACTTCTGCCTGAGAGGAACAGAGTGTAGTCGTATGCATAGTTTGCGACATTAACTTGTAAAACTCTTCCAGTTCACCATAGAAGAATACTAGATCTGGGTCTTGGTCTTGCATTTCTTCTCCGATTTTACCAGTTTGGAAGTTAGATCAGAAGTCTTTTCAGAAGTCTTTTCCAAGGACAAAGCATGGACCATCCCTCCTGGTGTCACAGCTGGAATCTTCCCTTCAAGGGACTTGATAGGATTAACTTCCCCAAGGGTCATAACTGAAGTTCCTCCATCTGGAGTTACAACAGGAATCTCTTCTCCTGGGGTCTTAATAGCACTTTCCTCTTCAAGGATCAAGATAGGAATTCCCCTTTCAGGGGTCTCGATTGGAATTCTTTCTTCATAGACTTTGGCTGGAATGATTTTTTCAGAGGTATCGACTTGAATAACCCTTCTTGGGGTCTCAGCTGGAGCCTCCCTGGCTGGGGTCATGACAGGAATTATCTCTTCAAGGGTCCCGACTTGAATCCCCTCTTCAGAGGTCTGGACAGATATTTTCCCTTCAAAGATCTCAGCTGCAATCACCCTTTTTGAGGTCTCAACTGGAAACTCCCTTGCTGGAATCACGACAGGAACTACATCTTCATGGGTCACAACCTGAATCCTCTCTTCCGAGGCCTTGACTGGAATCACCCCCTCTGGGATCTTGGTTGGAACTCCCTCCTTCAGAGGAAACTTCCTTCCATAGGTTTGAAGAGGACCTGATGTACATTCAGGAACTGCATAATCTGATACCTTTTCTAGGACTATGCAATCATATGCCCCCTCAGGGGCTCCAGGCTTGACTGCTCCTGCCAGAGTCTGATCATCACACATCCCCTCTGGAGTCTTAACATTGGACTTCCCTTCTGGAGTCAAGATATCAGCAACCCTTTCTGGGATCAAGCCAAAAGCAGGAACACCAAGTACTTCTCATAAGGCCTGGATAATGACTTCCCCTCCAGGGATCAAATTATTGATCACAAAGTCAGATGCCTCGCTTGAGGATAAAGAAAGTGGTTTATCTTCTGAGGCAGGAACATAGCTCTCCCCATCTGGGGTCTGAACATCGGACGGGACATCAGATATTTCCTCTAGTGCTGGTGGGACAGACTACCCTCCTAGGGCTGGACACTCGGAACCCCCTCCTGGGGCTGGACACTCGGAGCCCCCGCCTGGGGCTAGACACTCGGAGCCCCCTTCTGGGGCTGGACACTTGGAGCCCCCTCCTGGGGCTGGACAGTCAGAGCCCCCTCCTGGGGCTGGACACTCGAAGACCCCACCTGGGGCTGGACACTCTGAGACCCCACCTGGGGCTGGACACTCCTTTTGGGAACCTTTGGTACCTTTATTGGAAGTTAGGGAGTTTGAAATGACCATTAGAGAGGACTTATTGGCCTTGACCTTAATTAGTTGAGAGTTGGCACTTTTTCCTGACCTGCGGAGGGAGCAGTGCTTTATGAAGTGACTAGCGTTCCCACAGTATATTCAAAGCAGGAGCTCCTTTTGTCGCTGTCGCTCAGCCTCAGAAAGTTTGGGGCGCCAAAAACTCTGGAATCTTCTTTCCATCACCTCTGGAGGAGTGACCCCACAACTAGGGGAACCAGAGTTAGTGAAGTAAGGAAGTGACTCTCACGGTGTCCAAAGAACTTCCAATCATTTCTGAAAGTAAGTTATTTAAATTCAAAACATGGTTTAAACAATTGCTATAAAAGTGACTGGAACATCCTCAGTTGTTAAGGACTCACATTGCTGGCAAACTGAGGAGAAAATGAACAGTCATCTTGAGAGGTGCCTTTACTCTTTGTCCACAAGACTGACAAAGATTGGAGTTGATAGAAATTTTTTGCATGCTGGAATCTGTTTCTGCAGAGCATCTACATAAATTGTGAGCCCTAGGAAGGCTTGTGACAAAAGATAAAGAATATCTTCACAGACTTTCACTTTGCTGTGCAGAATCTGACTGGATTCACTTCCTGGATTCTGGATTGAAGTGGAAGACTGGATCGGATTAGACATGACTGGACTGGACTGGACTTGACTTTGCCTGGACTGGTGTGGATTTGCCTGAACTGGACTGAATTTGCCTGAACAAGACTGAATTTGCCTGAACAAGACTTAATGCGCCTGAACCAGACTGAATGTGCCTGGACCAGAGTAGATTTGCCTGGACCGGAGTCGATTTTCCTAGACCAGAGTAGATTTGACTGAACCGGAGTAGATTTGTCTGAGCCATACTGAATTTGCCTGGACCAGAGTAGATTTGCCTGGACCGGAGTGGGTTTGCCTGGACTGGAGTGGATTTGCATGGACCAGAATGGATTTGCCTGGACCAGAGCAGGACCACTCTTGCTATTGTCCAGTAAACGGCCAGTGATAATGTTAGAAAATGCCTGTATACTAGAAGCAGACACCAGGTGGTTGGCACGACCCAGAACAGGGGTGCGGAGTATAACACACTGGGAAAGTGTTTGCCAGGGAACCCCGCAAGGGGATGTGGGCTTCGCTGCCCCCGATGTGCAGGTCGCGGCCCCCTGCCTGGGTCACCTGGTATCAGCACAGGAGTCCACAAGGTATTAACAGAATAATTTACCTGGAGAGATGAGGCTGGAAAGGCAGGGGTTAATTGCAGAGTGACTGACACAGCAGGGCTAATGGCAGGCAGGTTTGATGAGAGCTGAGCTGGAATACAGAGCGAAACTTAAATTTGCAGGCTGTATGTTCTGGATATCAGAGCTGGAATTTGGCAGGAGTCACAGGAATTTGTTTGGAGTCTGAATACAGAATTGCAGGTACTGAATGGAGATGAACTTACAGAAAGGTCTGTGTGATTAAACTGCTGTTTGCAAAACTGGACAGGTGCAGGATTACTGAGGCAAGGTGCAAGACTGTCTGGAATGGTGCACTGATAACTTGAAGCAGGGATTCCAAGGCAGAAGGACACACTGGATATAAAATTGCAGATACAGGTCCAAGATGAACTGGGTGCAGGACTGGCAGGAATACTGGGACCAGTTACCAGGACACAGGAGACTGGTAATTTGCACAGCGTGCAATGGCCACGTGCTGAGCTCACAGAAACAGGCTCTAAGGAGTCAAGACTTGATACTGACTCTCTATCACTGGCACAGTGGTATGTGGATACTCCCTAGTTAATGGGAGACAGACCAATCACATAATAGTCTGGCTGGAGTTGCAAGTAATGAGGTCCAGGTGATCAGTTGCTAGGAAACGAGAACAACAGAAGGTAGCAGCAGGATCCAGGTGCTAATCAATGCTGAAAACAGAATTTGACAGATTTGCAGCTGCTGCACACATAACACCCTAACACTAAACCTAATCCTTAACTTTAACCCTAACACCAACGCTAATCCTCAATTTAACCCCTAACTTTGAGTATTTCTAACCCTAATCATTCATTTAACCCCTAACCCTGACTATTCCTAACCCTAATCCCTAACTTTTTAACCCCTAACACTGCCCCTAATCCGTAACCTTAATCCCTAACCCTGACTCTATCCCTAACCCTAAAACTAACCCTAATCCTTAATTTTAACCACTAACCCTGACTCTATCCCTTACCATAAAACTAACCCTAACCTCTAACCTTAACCCCTAACCCTGACTCTATCATTAATCCTATTTTTTACCCTAATCCCTAACCTTATTCCCTAACCCTGTCTCTATTCCTAGCATTTACACTAACCCTAATCTCTATAATCTCTAATTTTAACCCTAGCCCTGACTCTATTATTAACCCTAACATTTACCCTATCCCTAACCTTAACCCCTAACCCTGACTCTAATCCTTAACCCTATACCTAACACTTAAACAATGATGACAAAATAAAAGCGGATATACTGAACAAGTTTTTTTCATCCGTATTCATCAGAGAGGATCAGAAGGAGATAGTAGTGCATAACAACAGTGAAGGTAATGACTCTTGGCTAGATGCTTGTTGAAGTGAGTAAGTAGTCCTGGAGAGGCTAAGCAACATAAAGATTAATAAATCACCGGGCCCAGATGATTTTCACCCGAGGGTTATTATGGAGTTTAGGGCACGGCTAGAAAAACCCTTATACTTGATTTTCTATAGCTCAATTAGATTAGGTATGGTACCGAGGGATTGGCGTATAGCTAAGGTAGTGCACTTATTTAAAAAGGGATCTAAAAATCATCCTGGGAATTATAGACCAGTTAGTATTACCTCTATAGTGGGTAAATTATTGGAAGGAATTTTAAGGGGTTTGCATAGAGGATTATCTGCGGAATACTACGTTTATTAGCAAGAGTCAGAATGGGTTTGTGAGGGACAGGTCATGTCAAACTAACTTAATTAGCTTCTATGAGGAAGTGAGCGATAATCTAGACCAAGGCAAAGCAGTCTTTTAAGATTTTGCAAAAGCCTTTGTCACAGTGCCTCACAGGAGACTGATCATCAAATTAAGGGAGCATGGAGTAGGAAATACTGTTTGTACATGGATAGGTAAATGGCTGGATAAAAGGGTACAACGAGTAGTGGTCAATGGAATATTCTCCAGCTGGGCACCAGTCGTCAGCAGAATACCACAAGGGTCCGTACTTGGCCTACTACTGTTCAATATATTTAATGATCTAGGAATAGGCATGGGAAGCACAGTGTCAATCTTTGCAGATGATACTAAATTGTGTAAGGTAATTAATTCAGAAATCGATGTGAAGTCTTTACAGAATGACTTACTTAAACTTGAAACCTTGGTCGTCTAAATGGGGAATGAGGTTCAATATTGAAAAATTCAAAGTTATGCACTTTGGGATAAAAGACAAACTTGCATCCTACACACTTAATGGGGAAAATTTAGGGTTAGCAGTAAAGGAAAAAGATTTGGGGGTGCTCATAGAATATAGGCTTAATAACAGTAAATAATATCAAAATGCAGCAAAGAAGGCAAGGAAAGTCCTTGCGTGCATAAAACGGGGTATTGAGACAAGGGACGAGGATGTAATCCTGCCTCTGTATAAATCATTGGTACGTCCACATCTGGAATATTGTGTTCAATTTTGGGCACCATATTATAAAAAAGATATCTGGGAACTCGAAAGAGTTCAAAGGCGAGCTACTAAGCTGAATAAAGGGTTAGAGACACTGGAGTATGAGGAAAGACTTACTAGGTTAAAAATGTATTCCCTTGAAAAAAGGAGACATTATCAATATCTTCAAATATGTAAAGGGTCAATACAAAGAGTTAGCAGGGGATTTGTTTATTAATAGAATTCTGTATAGGATATGTGGGCACTCACTGATGCTAGAGGAGAGAAAGTTCTGTACAAAACGCAGGAAAGGGTTCTTCACCATAAAGGCAATAAGGATTTGGAACTCCCTGCCGGAGAAGATAATAATGGCGGACTCTGTAAATGCATTTAAAAATGGATTGAACTGTTTTCTAGCTGAAAAAAGTATCCAAGGCTATAACATTTAATATATTGACATTATGTATATGGGAGTGATACGAAATATAGTTGTCAATAGGTACGAAAACATTATTTCGGCTGGTGCATTATAATGGGCACTGCTTAATACAAAATACAGGTTGAACCCAATGGGCTTTTTGCCTCTTTTCAACCTCAAAAACTATGTTACTATGTGACTAGCCACTGACCGTAACCCCAAACCCTAACTTTAGTCCCCAACCCTCCCTTCCCCGTAAACCTAAGACTAACCCCTAATCCTAACACTAACGCCTAACCATAATGTTAACCCTAAACCTATTGTAACCCATTTTAATGATGTCAACATCATAAAATTCAACATTCTGGTGCTGACATTCTAAATGTTGACATATTTGATTGTCGACTTGTGTGAATGCATAACTTTGTTAAAGAATACAATTATACAGATGTATGTATATCATAAATAAATGTGACCTTGGCAATTGAATGAACATGAAAATATCAAACAATGAATAGAGGAACACAAGATATCCAATTTAGTATTAGACATCTCCTATTTACTGTAGCATTAGCACAATATATGGCCAAGTGGTCAGCTGTCTCAATGCCTAATGATGAAAAATGTTCCAGCCATACGTGGGTCCAGCCAATACTAATGTGTGAAATCTATCATTAACCAAGGGCCTGAAAACTTCTGTCATTTGGCTACATATCAACCTTAATTATTGGGACATGTCTGTCTCTGGTTGCTTTGCTTGACTGCACCCCTGACATACAGTAAGGCTTGCTTTGCAGCTTTTGTATAATTGGGGCTCTGCACATTCTTGTCTAGAAGCAAATGCTCCTATTACTCGGTCACATTATTATGACCACCTCCTACATTTGATGTCAGCACCACGTAGCCCGTGAAGTACGTTACGTGTCGTCTTCTGGCTTGGTGGGTATATAAGGTGTGCGATAGGCCGTCTACGCACATATCACTCATTGCTGTCGTGGGTAAAAGGGACGATTTATCCGAGTTGCAATAAGGGATGATTATCGGCTTTCAGCCAGGGGTGGCAGTATTTCAGTATGCAGCGCAGTGTGTGACCTGTTTGCATGCTGCTGTAGTGAAGGTGTATGGTGACTGGACAAATGGCATTGTTGCAAATAACCTACATGGAAACTGCAGAGCACCACGCGCCATTGATGTGAGAGGTGAACGTCTGCTACGAAGGTGCATGAGGACCTGACTGACGCGCTACAGAGGAGCAGCTGACCATCATATGAACCAGACGTGTGTCTAAGATGACAGTTCAGCCCGTCTAGCTGCTGTACGTGCCGCACACGCCGGTTACTCTGGCTATTGGTGGTCATAATAATGTGACTTGACAATGTATAAGGTACAGCACTAACTCCCATTTCTGCCTGCATGCTTACCTTCACAAGTACTTTTGGGCAACATCTTTCACATATTTAATCAGAGACAGGTATACACATATTCACAATGAGTGCACTCTCTACTATCATAGGTAGCTTGCAGCCACTATTCTTTTAAACACCTTTTATTTCCCAAATACTGCTCACCTCAGGGTCAATGCAGAATTGTATGCGGGTTCAGTATGAGTTGTCGATGGACGGGATGCTAGCGGTCAGTATAACGACAGGGGCATCCCATCCATCAGAATCGCAACAGCCCCCATTAAGCCTAACCCTCACCTTTTCCCTACACTAACCCTCCCTTGTGCGTGCCTAACCCTAACCCTCCCAGTGGTGTCTAACCCTAACCCTCCGTTCCCCGCTGCCTAAACCTTACCCTCCCCGCTTTGTGCCTAACCCTAAACCTCTGTTCCCCACTGCCTAAACCTAACCCTCCCCGCTGCCTAACCCTAACCTCCCCTTCTATGTGCCTAACCCTTACCTTCCGTCCCTGGTCCCTAACCTTTCCGTGGCTGCACCCTAACCTCCCTCCTGCTGCCTAAGACTAACCCCCTCCCCTCCGTGGCAGGATGGAGGCACGTTCCACTGTCTGAATGACTGGGATGCCAGTTGTCGGTATTTTGATGCCAGCATTCCTCCCGGCATCAGTATATCAACACCGGGTTTGTGTCTTCCCTCAGGATCCCATCATTGGTATATCGACCTCCAGGATCCCATTCGTAAGGAAGGTAACTGCTACCCTTGTACACAAGTGAGTTGCACCAGGAAGAGGGCTGTTGCAAGTGTGCACTGATAATGATGGTGGCTAAATAACCAGGGGTGTGGATAGAGGCCATGAAGTTACATAGATCCATACAGCTCTGCATACATGCATTATAATCCATTCACTCAATGAAGGAGCAGTTGCAGCTGAGTTGTTATAACTCTTCATAGACCCCTTAATTCTAATTTAAGTCTTCTATATAACACATGAGGGAAAGGAAACTACTGCTATTGCTGCTTTCATTTTCATTGTTACATTTTGAGTGTATACGTATGGATAAATGTCCATTCTACTAGTCATAGGGTAAGAATGACTGCTCCATTCACCCGTAACCAGTCCAAGAGCATGGAGGGGTTATTCCCGCAAGATCACTTGGCCTAAGGTTCTCCAGATTGCACTATTAGCCTAAATAAAATGCACTTTATAAAACATTCTTAAAGTGAGCAAAGACCATCCTATCTGAATGCAGTAAATTATAGAAGACGACCGCTCCCAAAAAGGTGTTACCCGGTCTCTAGCTACCGTATTCATGGTAGCACACAAGGGATCCGCAGCGCCCAGTTACAGAGTACATAAAGAAATAAGGAAAACAGCAACTTACAGTTCAAGGTAATATAGGACAAGTACAGGGTATATAAACATAGTTGTATCAGCAGACGACACTGAAATAAGTATCAGGGTGGCAGAAAACCAAGGGATTTGGGGCCTAATTCTGAGTTGAACGCAGCAGCAATTTTGTTAGCAGTTGGGCAAAACCATGTGCACTACAGGTGGGACAGATGTAACATGTGCAGAGAGAGTTAGATTTGGGTGGGGTGTATTCAAACTGAAATCTAAATTGCAGTGTAAAAATAAAGAAGCCAGTATTTACCCTGCAAAGAAACAATATAACCCTCCCAAATCTAACTCTCTCTGCACATGTTATATCTGCCTCCCTGCAGTGCACATGGTTTTGCCCAATTGCTAACAAACTTGCTGCTGCGATCAACTCAGAATTACCCCCTTGGTGCCGTCAAGGGGAGTAAGGAGTAGAAGATGGTTTAAGAAAGAGAAGGAAAATAACTTGAGAGAAGAGGGCCCTGCTGGTTAGAGTTTACAGACATGGGTGACACAGATAGGGTAGACAGAGCATTAGTCTTACAGTATCCAAGGGTCCAGACAAAATGAAATAGGAGGTGTTAAAGAGGAAATTAAAACAAAATGAATACATTGTTAGAACAAAATAAATACATTGTGACCAAAGTTCATCAAAACTCTGTCCAAATGAGTATTAAATACTGTCAATATTTAATGGATAATGAAAATACAAAATATTCATTGGTGGATTGCAAAAAACAAAACACATTAATTGCTGGATGTGGCCTGAGTTTTGGTTATATGATTATCCCGATTTATTTATGATGCTGTAGACAACACCTGCACTTGAAAGTTTTGTGCGTCTGCTCTCTGTATACAGTAGACAGCGTAATGCACAATTATTTTCTCCACTTTGTTTAAACAGTTTTTATTTACTCGCGGGGCTAAATGTTTTTTGCCAGTGACCTTTCAACTGCAACAAATTAACTGGTTCAATGGTAAATAGAAGAGTTTTTAATGTACATTGCACGGTAATAGCATTAGTTTCATGCGGTGCCTCTTCTTGTCCATTTGTCAGGGTGCGCTGCTTCCCATCCAGTTTGCTCATTCCGAATGAGTGGATGAAATGGAATGGATTGCATATTGCAGCAGTAGGGGGACGAATGCCTTGGAGATGTATTAACAAATTTGCTTTCATTTCTATTACCCATAAAAACAACAATGAAGTACAGCTAGAAGTCAAAGCGACTTTTCTTTTTGTCTTGATACATTTATGATCAGCACTTTGTAGAAGAAATAAAGGATAGTAATAGTCTTTCATATTTACAATATATTCTCTGAATCTTCCCATTGTACTTTCATATATAACAGCGGCTATAACGGCTATGTAACAAAGTAATAGTGGTTGCACCACATTTTATGCACAAACATTGCAGAATGATGTCACTAATGAAAATGATACTATGGAATCTTAGTTGCGTAATGACACAGGGCCTAATTCAGAGTTGAACGCAGCAGCAAATTTGTTAGCAGTTGGGCAAAACCATGGGGGTCATTCCGAGTTGATCACTAGCTGAATTTGTTCGCAGCGCAGTGATCAGGCTAAAAATCGGAAGTTCTGCGCATGCGGTGCAATGCGCACGCGCAACGTACAGGCACAACGAAAGATGTAGTTTTGCACGGGGTCTAGCGATGCATTTCAGTCGCACTGCTTGCCGCAGAGTGATTGACATGAAGTGGGCGTTTCTGGGTGGCAACTGACCATTTTCAGGGAGTGTGTGGAAAAACGCAGGCGTGCCAGGAAAAATGCAGATGTGGCTGGGTGAACGCTGGGGGGGTTTGTGACGTAAAATCCGGAAATGAATAGTCTGAAGTGATCGCAAGCGCTGAGTAGGTATTGAGCTACTCTGAAACTACACAAAAAAAATTTGTAGCCGCTCTGCGATACAACCGTTCGCACTTCTGCTAAGCTAAAATACACTCCCAGTGGGCGGCATAGCATTTGCACGGCTGCTAAAACTAGTTAGCGAGCGATCAACTCGGAATGACCCCCAATGTGCACTGCAGGGAGGGCAGATATAACATGTGCAGAGAGAGTTAGATTTGGGTGGGGTGTGTTCAAATTTAAATCTAAATTGCAGTGTAAAAATAAAGCAGTCAGTATTTACCCTGCACAGAAACAAAACAACCCACCCAACCCTAACTCTCTCTGCAAATGTTATATCTGTTCCAACTGCGTGCACATGGTTTTGCCCAACTGCTAACAAATTTGCTGCTGCGATCAACTCTTAATTACCCCCACAGTCTGACCGACCAACCACTCATCCCAATAACAAAAAATTTAAAAAATAATATTTTTTTTATTTATAAAATAATAATGAGGACGGTAAGGTATACAAACAAGTGATTTTAAACTGAAAATTAATTTGGAACCATTGATTTAAACATAATCAATGACAGTTATATTGCTGGCTAAAGATATTTATTCTTAGCCGATACTCTTAAATGAAGCATACTGAACAATAAATTCTTCTTAATTGTTTTGGTTGTCCCCTGCCAATTAAATCTTAAAACTATCAGTCACTTAAGACTGATATAGCTAAAGAGGTTGCACATTATTGGATGTGAGATGACAATCAAATCTATTAATGTGATGTCTCCTTTGGCCAGGAATGATGACCACATTGGTCTCTCCTGAATGATACTACAAAGGTAAGGAGTTACTCCTTTAGCACATTTTCATTTCTTTTAATGCAATACATACATATTGTTAATATAAACAAGTTTTCTATAGAGTGCATAGTTTGAAATTAGAAAAATTCTGTACTGAATGTCAAGTATATATAATGGTAGATGCTCTATTAGCTTAGTGATATCATTCAGGTGCTTGAAAGGGAGGGGTATTTCTAAGCAAGAAAAAAAAGGCATTTGTTCCCCCCAGCACTCTGAATGATAACAGTAACCAGATATAAATTCCACATAATAACAGAATTCAGTGATCTCGGTTACATATATTTGCACAAATGTATGAATAAACCCCAAAGCCGCATCAAGGCGTCTCTGTATATTTGGGGTCCCTAGCGCTATATCTAGGTGCAGGGTGTGGCACCCCAAAACACCAGCATAAGCCAGAAAGCCCAGCGTAGTATACAAGTGAAAAAAACTATAGTGTTAATAAATTAGTGTTAGTAAGCCGAAGCTATAAAGGAAGTGATACAAAAATGAGATGTAACTAAAATGGAGAAATAGTGTTAAAGATATTAGTGTGTGAAAAGTGTTAATAGAATGTAAAGGTATGTCACACTAAAGCCATCCAGCTCAGCCAGTCCAGAGGCACCACACCCCACACCTCCATTACCCCAATCTGGGTCTATGATTAACCAGCAAGGAGTCACATGATAATGGCTCCTTACTTAAATATATCATGGAAGAGGTCCACTGTATGCAGATTCTACCCAAATTACATTATTTTTTAATGACATTTCAAGGCTGCTTAGAAAAACAGATATATTTTGATTTGTCTGGAAACAGTCACCCTAATGGTATTTAAACGATGGAAGGAGCATTGTTAAACTCAATAATAAATAGCTTAGCAATTAAATTCTTATCACCATTTTACTTAAACGTAATTGCCTTTGGATAGGGTGGAATGGTTCTGGGATGATTTCCGTTTAGAATGAAGCCAAGAATGGCAATTTATCATGATCCCCAGAAATTAGTGGGTTCTAATTCCTGCTCATTGGTATACTTAATGGTTGGATTGCAGCGGCTGAAGAAAGCTAAAACAATTTCTCATTCTCTTTAAATACTGAACGTAACCAATCCACTTTAAGTGTCAGGATTTACAGGCTTATTAAAGCAGGTCTTAGAAAATTAATCTGATATAATGTAGAAGGCAAAAATACTTTTACTAGCGCTACAACAAGTTTGATACATATTAGTGATAACTGTTATATATAGTAGATGTGAATATGTAAGTGAATGGTTGTATGTAGATCAAGTCATATTATTTATTTTAGTGATTGTGCAGCTGATGATGATGGTAGAAAAAAATATCTAAAATCAAATGGTAGCTTTGAAGAGAATTGTTTTATAAACATTCCTAAGGTAAATTGTACTAATGAGATAAAATCACTCAAACCAACTAGCCAAGTAGTCACCTCTTTTACCCTGCTTGTTATATCCCCCTGTACTCATCTAACCCCAGAACTTGAGTACTTGATAGTAGGATTTTATCCAGTGTAGAACCCAGAGGTACAGTAGAGCATAAAAATATATGGAGAAACTTATAAATCAGATTCACCAAAATATTAGGTCTCAATATGGATGTGCCAACATCCAGGAAGAGGTTCAGGACTCATGAAGAACTTTGAGGCCTACATACCAGAAGAAGGTAGGCATGACTCAAGCAGAGATAAGTGGCAGACAGAGAGGTCAATATTCCAGGAACTGGTTCAGAGCAGGAGGCAAACAAAGAAAGTGGTTAGTATTTCAAGTGCATGAAGAAGATCAGACGGCAGACCAAGGTCGGGATGAACAATCAAGCATCACATTTTGAAACCTGCATGAAGATTTAAGCAGAGGACGGCTCTTCCGAGAAGAGCTAACCTTTGTAGTGTGTGGATTTTTGGGCTTATACAGTTTTCAGAGGTTTGCCTCCATTTTTAACATCCAGCCCTATGTTTAGTCAGTATGCCAAGCACAGGGTCAGGGCAGATGGCAAACAGAGAGAGTGGTTAGTATTCCAAGCCTGGAATCAGACCAGATGGCAGAACAAGGGTGGTCAGTACGCCAATCACAGGGTCAGGGTAGGTGGCAGACAGAAACAGTGGTTATTATTCCAAGCATAGGAACAATATCAGGCATCAGACCAAGAGTGGTCACTAGTCTAGGTGTAGGTTTAGAGCAATCGGCACACAGTGTGTGGTCAGTATGCCAGACACAGGGATCAGTGTTATGATTCTGTTGGTGCATGTATGCCCTCTGTTTAAGATGCACCTGGATCAGCTGACTAACTATTCAGTATGCACCTGTTGTCAGTTGACATTTAACAATCCATCACTGTCTTTCCTGTGTTTTCTGTTCCTTAGGCTCTGTGTACATGCAGCTCTGCAGGTGCACAGGGTTTGTAATTAGAGTTAACACTCCCAGTCTGGCTTTTTCATTGGTTAGTGTGGCTGTTAAAAACCAGCCAGCTGAGTCCTCCCATGCCGCTTATATGATTATAATCACTTTCTGCCAAGAACTACCTGGATTTCTGGTTCTCTGAGTCCAAGCTCTCGTTCATACTGAAAGTCTGGATTGCTGGTCAATGCCCTCCTGCTACTCCTGTCTTTGCCTGATCATGTTTCCAGGACTACTTTAGTTAAGTATTGCAAACTTTACCTATGCCTTGTGGATTTTTCAAGTACTCCCTTTATGTTGAGAACACTGCATTTATTTAGTTACTGTGGACTTAAACTATGCTCTGTAGATTCTCAAGTTATTAACCTCTGCAAGCTCTCATTTGACTTTTGTGCTTTATTTGCTATTTGCCATGTTATTAGGGATCACTACTTGGAAATAGATTCTGCAGTTAATAAAGTCATCACAAACTTCATCATTCCTGTGGGTGGTCATTATTCAGAGCAGGGGGTATTGTCTTTACTTTTGTGCTGCATCCATATTCTAATTCAGACCTGGGCACAAATTTCCCAGCTGCAGTCTTCTGTGTTTTATTTCTGTGCAGCATTATTGAAGTCTCATTACGTCTTTGGTACAGCTACACATTCATAGCCTGCATATCATAATTCTGATTGTTCCCAGTTATTCTCTGTTCTGGAACCAGGACAGTCAGTATCCAATGTTTATTCTGTTAACTACTTCCTTGCTAGATTGTCTTATCTGCAGTAATTACTCCAGCATTTACTGTAACCCTGTCTTACTATTCACCTGCCAACCATTATGGCAGGTGAATGTCTGGCACAGGGATCTGGCACAGGGATCAGGTCAGGCAGCAGACAGAGTAGTCCAGGCACAGGTTCAGGGCAGGAGGCAGACAGAGAGTGGTCAGCATGTCTGGCACAGGAATCAGGTCAGGCAGCAGACAAAGTATTCCAGGCATAGGGTCAGGGCAGGAGGCAGAGAGTGGTCCTTATGTCTGGCACAGGAATCAGGTCAGGCAGCACAGCATTCCAGGCACAGGGTCAGGGCAGGAGGCAGACAGAGAGTGGTCAGTATGTCTGGCACAGGAATCAGGTCAGGCAGCAGAGTATTCCAGGCACAGGGTCAGGGCAGGAGGCAGACAGAGAGTGGTCAGTATGTCTGGCACAGGAATCAGGTCAGGCAGCACAGTATTCCAGGCACAGGTTCAGGGCAGTAGGCAGACAGAGAGAGGTCAGTATGTCTGGCACAGGAATCGGGTCAGGCAGCAGAGTATTCCAGGCACAGGGTCAGGGCAGGAGGCAGACAGAGAGTGGTCAGTATGTCTGGCACAGGTATCAGGTCAGGCAGCACAGTATTCCAGGCACAGGGTCAGGGCAGGAGACAGACAGAGAGTGGTCAGTATGTCTGGCACAGGAATCAGGTCAGGCAGCAGAGTATTCCAGGCACAGGGTCAGGGCAGGAGGCCGACAGAGAGTGGTCAGTATGTCTGGCACAGGTATCAGGTCAGGCAGCACAGTATTCCAGGCACAGGGTCAGGGCAGGAGGCAGACAGAGAGTGGTCAGTATGTCTGGCACAGGAATCCGGTCAGGTAGCAGAGTATTCCAGACACAGGTTCAGGGCAGGAGGCAGACAGGGAGTGGTCAGTATGTCTGGCACAGGAATCAGGTCAGGCAGCAGAGTATTCCAGGCACAGGGTCAGGGCAGGAGGCAGACAGAGAGTGGTCAGTATGTCTGGCACAGGAATCAGGTCAGGCAGCACAGTATTCCAGGCACAGGTTCAGGGCAGTAGGCAGACAGAGAGAGGTCAGTATGTCAAAACACAGGAATCAGGTCAGGCAGCAGAGTATTCCAGGCACAGGTTCAGGGCAGTAGGCAGACAGAGAGAGGTCAGTATGTCTGGCACAGGAATCAGGTCAGGCAGCAGAGTATTCCAGACACAGGTTCAGGGCAGGAGGCAGACAGAGAGTGGTCAGTATGTCTGGCACAGGTATCGGGTCAGGCAGCACAGTATTCCAGGCACAGGGTCAGGGCAGGAGGCAGACAGAGAGTGGTCAGTATGTCTGGCACAGGAATCAGGTCAGGCAGCACAGTATTCCAGGCACAGGTTCAGGGCAGGAGGCAGACAGAGAGTGGTCAGTATGTCTGGCACAGGAATCAGGTCAGGCAGCACAGTATTCCAGGCACAGGGTCAGGGCAGGAGGCAGATAGAGAGTGGTCAGTATGTCTGGCACAGGGATCAGGTCAGGCAGCAGAGTATTCCAGGCACAGGGTCAGGGCAGGAGGCAGACAGAGAGTGGTCAGTATGTCTGGCACAGGAATCAGGTCAGGCAGCACAGTATTCCAGGCACAGGTTCAGGGCAGGAGGCAGACAGAGAGTGGTCAGTATGTCTGGCACAGGGATCAGGTCAGGTAGCAGAGTATTCCAGGCACAGGTTCAGGGCAGGAGGCAGACAGAGAGTGGTCAGTATGTCTGGCACAGGGATCAGGTCAGGCAGCAGAGTATTCCAGGCACAGATTCAGGGCAGGAGGCAGACAGAGAGTGGTCAGTATGCCAGGCAAGGCTCAGAAAATGGGTCCAACATAAAATCAAGGAGCGTACACTGGAGCGCAAATACACAGCACCTGTAACTGAATGGAAAACAAAGGTTTTCATCATCAGCAGAAGATAGGCGTCATGCACAAGATAAATACCAGAACCAATCTTAGATCTGTTATGTAACAACCACCCTTCCCACAGAACGCTATGTGCTTGCTATCATTTACTCAACCGCAGGACTTAAGCTCACTTAGTGTGACTGCAAAGGTGCTGTGTACAGAAGATGGGACAGAGACTCCTCCATGAATGGCCCTTTCATTGATTAGTTCATTGATTATTAGAATATGATGTTCTGCTAAATATATTCTTGTTTTGCAACACATCTTAGAAATTGGGATTGTATGTGTTCCCACAATTACTGATGTATTAGTAAGCGAACACCCTGCATTTACCATATACAAAAAATACAATCAATGGGCCTGATGCTGATTCACACACTTTGCCTACACATCTGCCTACACATCGGCCTGCACACTCTGCCTGCACACTCTGCCTGCACACTTTGCCTACACATCTGCCTGCACACTCTGCCTACACATCTGCCTGCCACTCCGCCTACACATCTGCCTACACATCTGCCTGCACACTCTGCCTACACATCTACCTGCACACTCTGCCTACACATCTGCCTACACATTTGCCTGCACACTCTGCCTGCACACTCTGCCTACACATCTGCCTGCACACTCTGCCTGCACACTCTGCCTGCACATCTGCCTGCACACTCTGCCTACACATCTGCCTACACATTTGCCTGCACCCTCTGCCTACACATCTGCCTGCACACTCTGCCTACACATCTGCCTACACATTTGCCTGCACCCTCTGCCTACACATCTGCCTGCACACTCTGCGTGCACATGTGAAATTTTGGCAGTATTCTGATCTGTATGCAGTGTAGCATACGCAACAGCCAGCGGCTCTGTCTGCAGAACAGCAGTCATCACCTAACCCATACTGGGTGCAAACTGCCTGCACACAAATCACAATGGTGAGTGATTACCTCTGGCAACACTTCCAGATGATGACCCTCTTCTGTGTATACACTCCGGGAAGTGCCCATTTACTGTAAAGCAATACAGTACCTGACTTAGGGGGACATGTACTAAGCAGTGATAAAGTGGAGAAGTGAGCCAGTGGAGAAATTGCCCATGGCAACCAATCAGCTGCTCTGTATACTTTTATAGTATGCAAATTACTGTATACAATTTACATCAATGCTGATTGGTTGCCATGGGCAACTTCTTCACTGGCTCACTTCTCCACTTTTATCACTGCTTAGTACATGCCCCCCGAAGATCCATCCAACGAATCTCCCATGCATACACAAAAGTGCAAAGAATTGCTCAATACACACATTAAAAGCTATGTTCAGCTCTGAACCAATCCCAATACCTTAAGCCAGGCATGTCCAAACTGCGGCCCTCCAGCTGTTGAGAAACTACACATCCCAGCATGCCCTGACACAGCTTCAGCATTCTCTGACAGCAAAACCGTGTCAGGGCATGCGGGGATACGTAGTTTCACAACAGCTGGAGGGCCGCAGTTTGCACATGCCTGCCTTAAGCTATAGCCAGGGGTGGGGTATTTTGACATGATGACATGTTGACATGATAGAATGTCGACCTGGCGTCCCTCTTGGCCCTGTGGGTACTTTCCTGGTCCCGATGGCAGTGGAATCTAAAGCGGCTTCTTCCAGATCCCAGCAGTCATGTGATCATCAGTTCTGGCAGTGTGATGTTATGCACAGGAATTCCTGTTCGTATACCTTCCTGAGAGGCGTCACTACATGAGAAACACCTGGTGCGGCTTCTATTAAAAAGGGGTGTGGCTTCACGGGGGCCATCGGAAGGGGCATGGCTTTATTGTATGGGGCGTGGCTACACATCCTGACCCCCGGTTCTGTCACTACGCGGGTACAGGAGATGTTGGCTGACCCAGGAGACTACAGTACCGGCTTCTACACAGTGACAGAAGCCAGGCACTGCACGTAATGTTACAGTGCAGCACCCAGCTCCTGTCACTGAGCAGGAGCTGAAACTTTGGTGACATCCCTCGACAGATGACACCCAGGTTCGGTCCGCACCCCCGCACCACCATTGTGATACCACTGCTTATCCCTAATCCTAACCCTCCCCCTAGTGCCTAACCCTAACATCACCCGCATCCTAGCCCTAAACATCCCAGCAGTGCCTAACTGCCTAACCCTAATAGCATTCTGAGAATGTTGACACTTCACCGGGCAACATTTCAGGTGTAAACGTTGCGAGCATGGTGTATGTCAACACTTTGAAACATGCCGACAATGTGGTGTTGTCATTGTGGTGTCGAGTGTCGACATCATGAATATGGAAACAACAGGAAATGTGCAAAAGTTTCAGAAAAGAAGGATGAAACTTTGTGTTTATCGCTGCGTAAATAAAATGAAATATATATAGTTATCTATGGCTGGCATAGAATATAATACATAAAGATCTCGCTTAGAAATATATTTCAAGTAGACAAAGCAAGTACAGTAAGCTTATTTTGCAGTAACCAAGTATAATCGACCCGATAAAAACGTGTGCCATTCAGATATATGTAGTTAATCTAACAATCTGCAATATTAATTTAAGGCTGGGATCAAAATTGATGGTTGCTGTAAAACCTCAGCGGTGTGCAAGTGAGCAGTGTGACTGATCTCCACTGTGCTGGGCTAAAATAATTCATACTCTTAAGCTTTGTCATGCTTTAAAGGTCAAGCGATTTCTTGCAGTCTCAGATACCTCTGAAACATCAGTGCTCTGCATCAGACAATGCCACTCTCTTCACATGACTTTCTAGTGACCTTCAACACATAATCAGGCAGATCTTACAGAACGTTTTAGCATAAAACCTGACTATATGACACTTATCTAGCATTATCCAATGTTTTGTATAATAAACTGCAGAAACATTTCACAGGGAATTGGTTAAAGAAAAGGTACTAAATGAAATGATGTCTGATAGGGTCAGACTGGCCCACAAGGTTACAAGGGAAACCTGTGATGGACCCCACTGCATACTTGCCTACTCTCCCGGAATGGCCGGGAGGCTCACGAAAATCGGGTGACCCTCCCGGCTCCCCGGAAGAGCAGGCAAGTCTCCCGATTTGCGGGGTCCCCCTTGCCCGTCTGCCCACTTAGTGTGTAAAGTGGGCGGTCCGGGCAGTCGATGACGCGATTCTTGCTGAATCGCGTCATCATAGCCACGCCCCCTGCAGTGTAATGCCGGTGATCGCGGCATTACAGAGTGGGGGCGTGGCTTAAAGGAGGTGTCAATGAGACCCTGCCCTTGCTCCGCCCCATCCCGCCCTTGCTCCGCCCCCACCCCACACTTGCTCCACCCCGTCTCACCTCTGGCCACCCCCTCCTTTATGTCACAGCCTCCCCTGCCCACCCGCTGAGCCGAAAAGGGTGGTCTTAAGAAAGAACAAAAGACAAAAGCAGCTATATGCCTTTTCCAGGGCATGCTTTGAAAAATTATATATACAGATGTGTCCACATACATCTTTGCTATATCCCGCCATGTATGGCACAGTTTTGCATGCCATAGACTCACAGATTTAGCTATGCCTTGTGATTTTTAATTTGCTTCTTTAGTATGTTACTTTATATATATTCTACTATGGCAAACAATATTTTTTTTAAATTCATCCACTCGCTACTCGTGAAAAACAGCTTAGCCGTGTTTTTCATGTTGTGCCAAATTTGTAAAAAAGCAAAGATGTAAGTGGATACATCTGTATAAGAAAGTGATGAAATTATGAAAATATGAGTAAATTAATACTTAACTTTTATTAAGATATACTCGATAAAAAGGGAGAAGGCGAATGTAAATAATTGCTTCAAATTTTGGGGCGATAAAAATGTAGAGAGGCGAAAATATGTTTACTCCCTTAATGATCCAAAAATTACTCCAATATTGGATTGAAAAGATCTTTGTGGGAGTATACCTGCTCCAATAGGTTCAGCTATCCCATGTCAGAATATCAGAACTAAATAATAAAGAAAATTCAATGTCTGGGACCGCACAGAAAGCTGGAAAGACTCAAATGGTAGGAGAATAAAATACCTACGGTACCTAGTATTCCCTGGTGTTCTCCCAACCGGGTACTGACCAGGCCCTGCAGTGTATGGCTTCCAAGATCAGACGAGATTGGGCATACTCAGTGCGGTTTGACCGTAGGTGAGTAAATCTCCAGCATGTATAATCAATTCCAGTGTGCGGTTACCCCCGGCAGATCTTATAAGTATGATAGTCTGACAGGGAATAATCCCCTGAATAAAATAGGAATGATTCAGTGTGTTGGAAAAAAAAACCACCGTATTCTGATGGGTGTTTAGTTGCCCCCCAAAAAAAGAAGAATTTTTTTTTATTTTTTTTTACTGTTGTATCATATTTGTGCAGAGAGCAAAAAGTAAAGGGATAATTCTTTTGGAGCATATATTAGATGTTCCTATGACTGGATATCAGACAGTTGTATCTTTTTATACTGGAACCAATCATATAAATATGGTAATGTTCCTATGGTCAGATATCACATAGTTAAGTACTGGACATTCAAAAAATGCATAGGGGGGAGGCCTTTTTTTTAAACAATAAACAAATAATGCTTGTTGCACTGAAAATCATATAGTAAGATAAATGAATGAAAAAAATGAAAAAATAATAATAAATAGTAAAGAGAGGGGAGAACAGACACCCTATAAGTTAGGCACCTCAAATGTTCACAACTGAATGCAGTTAATTACTCTACATAAAGGATAAATGCTGCCTCCCACTGTGCCCTTGAAATGTTTGGACACAGTGGGAAAAAAAGTTATATTGTGCCTCTGAAAGAATCCCCCTTGGTGGAGCTTAATAATAAGATGCCTCACAGTGTGCGGCTCAAACCTTATTGTCTGCAAGCATTGGTGGGCAGTGTGAGGTCTGAGATGTCCCGCAATTATGGGTGGAGGTGTTCCAGCCAGGGAGAGGGTGTGCTGAATCCGGAGCTGTGGCGCCGATGTCCGCGGTCCGAGCGACCGGAAGTTCAGACACCGGGACCGGAAGTGAACGTACGTTTCGCTCTGGGAGCTTGATCACCTGATCGCCTCACCCGCTGAGCCGACCTGGCTGCTCTCTCCCGCAGAGAGCAGCCAGAATGTCGGTAAGTATGCCCCACTGTCTGAGGGCATACCCCTTCCTCTAGGGATCAGGATCCAAATGTGCACTTGAAGTATACATTAGACATATGTTATATTATACTGGACAGGATTAAGGTGTATTTTCTACAGTGCATTCATGTTGTTAAACTGGTACATTATCATGCATGGATCCACAGTATTTACATATTTATCAAGGGGCCCAGACCATGCACACAGTTAGCCAAGCTTCTGTGTTGGCTGACCACACCTCTTCTGGAGACTGGCCACAACCCTAAACATTGACTTGTAGCACTGCATTCCCCGGTGGGCCCTTCATGCCCCAGCCCAAAACTGATGTCTGAAAATATTACAACAGGCAGAGTAATGGGTGTGTCAGATAAATAGTACTCTTGTTCAGGCCTTTTGCAATCAGAACAGTGTATTAATTAATGCTATCTACCATGTTATTCCATCCTCAAATTGCAGTTTAAGGCCAGTCCAATCTTTGGCAGTCCGTTCACTGTCACTGACCATCAGCCAACCACAGATCTCCCCATTGGTACGCAATTCCCTAGGAAATCTGGAAACTGTAAAACCCTTCTGGAATGTACCGGAACATATATCCATTTCCAGCACTGGTATGAACTTACAACTGGTCAGTTCCATGGTTAAACATTCTGTGTAGGAAGACAGTGAATAAGGGTGCAGTAAGCTGGGAAAAGGTTAGGTGTATGGGAACATGAAGGAGAACAAGATGGCAGCTGCCTGGTGCTACCACCCAGGACCATCAGGGAGCCCTAAGTAGCCACCTACTGTACTTTAGTTACATGGATGCATGGCTCCTGTACATGGGTGGGGATCATGGACAGTTCTAGAGCTTGTGGCGCCCAGGGCGAAAATTTCCTTTGGCGCCCCCCAGGTAAAACAGTTAGTGTGCACTGATGGTGCGTGACAAAAATAGGGCGTGGCTTCATAGGGAAGGGGCATGGCCACAGTTGTGCCCCCAGTAGTTGTGCCCCCTGTAGATTTGCCCCATGTAGTTTTGCCCTCAGTAGATTTGCCCCAGAGTAGTTGTACCCCCTGTATCTGTGCACCCTGTATCTGTGCACCCTGAATCTGTGCCCCCTGTAGTTGTTCCCCCTGTAGATTTGCCCCCAGTAGTTGTGCCCCCTGTAGTTGTGCCCCCTAGTAGCCGCTTACAAACACAAAAAAAACCCACAAAAAAACAATAGTTACCAGCCCTGCTCATGCTTCCTGACCGCTGCTGCTCTGTCCTCTAGCCGGCCGCTCTTCTCTATGGGAAAAACGTCATGACAGCGCCGCACAGACACTAGAGGTCAATTATGACCTCTAGTGTCTGACAATGGCGCCGGCTGCAGCGGGTGCCCACACAGCCCGCGGCCCCTGCTGCAGCCAAAATGCGGGTTGCGAGTAGGAGGCAGGCGCCTGCGGGGCGACTGCGGCCGCGCCGGCGGGCCACAACGCACCGGGCACCCGCCCTGCTTGCCCGTGCCTAAAACCGCTCCTGGTGGGGATTATCACATCTCATTTTGCTTTCTTAAATATTCAGACGTATTGTTACTAGTGATGAGCGGGTTCGGTTCCTCGGAAACCGAACCCCCTCGAACTTCACCCATTTTACACGGGTCCGAGGCATACTCGGATTCTCCCGTATGGCTCGGTTAACCCGAGCGCGCCCGAACGTCATCATCCCGCTGTCGGATTCTCGCGAGATTCGGATTCTATATAAGCAGCCGCGCGTCGCCGCCATTTTCACTCGTGCATTGGAAATGTTAGGGAGAGGACGTGGCTGGCGTCCTCTCCGTTTATTCATTGTTGATGCAAATATTTGTGCTTGCTTATATCTTAATTGTGGGGACTGGGGAGCAGCTGTATTATTAATATAGGAGGAGTACAGTGCAGAGTTTTGCTGATCAGTGACCACCAGTTTTATCCGTTCTCTGCCTGAAAAAAACGCTCCTTATCCGTTATCTGTGCTCAGTGTGCTGCATATATCTGTGCTCACACTGCTTAATTGTGGGGACTGGGGAGCAGCAGTATTATATAGGAGGAGTACAGTGCAGAGTTTTGCTGACAGTGACCACCAGTATACGTTGTCTGCCTGAAAAACACTCCATATCTGTGCTGCATTGTAGTATATAGTAGGAGTACAGTGCATAATTTTGCTGACCACCAGTATATAATATATAGCATTACGGTACAGTAGGCCACTGCTGTACCTACCTCTGTGTCGTCAAGTATACTATCCATCCATACCTGTGGTGCATTTCAGTTTTGCACAGTTTGCTGACCACCAGTATATAATATATAAGAGTACGGTACAGAAGGCCACTGCTGTACCTACCTCTGTGTCGTCAAGTATACTATCCATCCATACCTGTGGTGCATTTCAGTTTTACACAGTTTGCTGACCACCAGTATATAATATATAGCATTACGGTACAGTAGGCCACTGCTGTACCTACCTCTGTGTCGTCAAGTATACTATCCATCCATACCTGTGGTGCATTTCAGTTGTGCGCAGTATATATAGTAGTAGGCCATTGCTATTGATACTGGCATATAATTCCACACATTAAAAAATGGAGAACAAAAATGTGGAGGTTAAAATAGGGAAAGATCAAGATCCACTTCCACCTCGTGCTGAAGCTGCTGCCACTAGTCATGGCCGAGAAGATGAAATGCCATCAACGTCGTCTGCCAAGGCCGATGCCCAATGTCATAGTAGAGAGCATGTAAAATCCAAAAAACAAAAGTTCAGTAAAATGACCCAAAAATCAAAATTGAAAGCGTCTGATGAGAAGCGTAAACTTGCCAATATGCCATTTACGACACGGAGTGGCAAGGAACGGCTGAGGCCCTGGCCTATGTTCATGGCTAGTGGTTCAGAATCACATGAGGATGGAAGCACTCATCCTCTCGCTAGAAAAATGAAAAGACTTAAGCTGGCAAAAGCACAGCAAAGAACTGTGCGTTCTTCTAAATCACAAATCCCCAAGGAGAGTCCAATTGTGTCGGTTGCGATGCCTGACCTTCCCAACACTGGAAGGGAAGAGCTTGCGCCTTCCACCATTTGCACGCCCCCTGCAAGTGCTGGAAGGAGCACCTGCAGTCCAGTTCCTGATAGTCAAATTGAAGATGTCACTGTTGAAGTACACCAGGATGAGGATATGGGTGTTGCTGGTGCTGGGGAGGAAATTGACAATGAGGATTCTGATGGTGAGGTGGTTTGTTTAAGTCAGGCACCCAGGGAGACACCTGTTGTCCGTGGGACGAATATGGCCATTGACATGCCTGGTCAAAATACAAAAAAAATCACCTCTTTGGTGTGGAATTATTTCAACACAAATGCGGACAACAGGTGTCAAGCAGTGTGTTGCCTTTGTCAAGCTGTAATAAGTAGGGGTAAGGACGTTAACCACCTAGGAACATCCTCCCTTATACGTCACCTGGACCGCATTCATCAGAAGTCATTGACAAGTTCAAAAACTTTGGGTGACAGCGGAAGCAGTCCACTGACAACTAAATTCCTTCCTCTTGTAACCAAGCTCCTGCAAACCACACCACCAACTCCCTCAGTGTCAATTTCCTCCTTACACAGAAAAGCCAATAGTCCTGCAGGCCATGTCACTGGCAAGTCTGACGAGTCCTCTCCTGCCTGGGATTCCTCCGATGCATCCTTGAGTGTAACGCCTACTGCTGCTGGCGCTGCTGTTGTTGCTGCTGGAAGTCGATCGTCATCCCAGAGGGGAAGTCGGAAGACCACTTGTACTACTTCCAGTAAGCAATTGACTGTCCAACAGTCCTTTGTGAGGAAGATGAAATATCACAGCAGTCATCCTGCTGCAAAGCGGATAACTCAGGCCTTGGCAGCCTGGGTGGTGAGAAACGTGGTTCCGGTATCCACCGTTAATTCAGAGTCAACTAGAGACTTGATTGAGGTACTGTGTCCCCGGTACCAAATACCATCTAGGTTCCATTTCTCTAGGCAGGCGATACGGAAAATGTACACAGACCTCAGAAAAAGAGTCACCAGTGTCCTAAAAAATGCAGTTGTACCCAATGTCCACTTAACCACGGACATGTGGACAAGTGGAGCAGGGCAGACTCAGGACTATATGACTATGACAGCCCACTGGGTAGATGTATTGCCTCCCGCAGCTAGAACAGCAGCGGCGGCACCAGTAGCAGCATCTCGCAAACGCCAACTCGTTCCTAGGCAGGCTATGCTTTTTATCACCGCTTTCCAGAAGAGGCACACAGCTGACAACCTCTTACGGAAACTGAGGAACATCATCGCAGAATGGCTTACCCCAATTGGACTCTCCTGGGAATATGGGAAATCGGACAACGCCACCAATATTGTGCGTGCATTACATCTGGGCAAATTCCAGCACGTCCCATGTTTTGCACATACATTGAATTTGGTGGTGCAGAATTATTTAAAAAAACGACAGGGGCGTGCAAGAGATGCTGTCGGTGGCCCGAAGAATTGCGGGCCACTTTCGGCATTCAGCCACCGCGTGCCGAAGACTGGAGCACCACCAAACATTCCTGAACCTGCCCTGCCATCATCTGAAGCAAGAGGTGGTAACGAGGTGGAATTCAACCCTCTATATGCTTCAGAGGATGGAGGAGCAGCAAAATGCCATTCAAGCCTATACATCTGCCCACGATATAGGCAATGGAGGGGGAATGCACCTGAATCAAGCGCAGTGGAGAATGATTTCAACGTTGTGCAAGGTTCTGCAACCCTTTGAACTTGCCACACGTGAAGTCAGTTCAGACACTGCCAGCCTGAGTCAGGTCATTCCCCTCATCAGGCTTTTGCAGAAGAAGCTGGAGACATTGAAGGAGGAGCTAAAACAGAGTGATTCCGCTAGGCATGTGGGACTTGTGGATGGAGCCCTTAATTCGCTTAACCAGGATTCACGGGTGGTCAATCTGTTGGAATCAGAGCACTACATTTTGGCCACCGTGCTCGATCCTAGATTTAAAACCTACGTTGTATCTCTCTTTCCGGCAGACACAAGTCTGCAGAGGTTCAAAGACCTGCTGGTGAGAAAATTGTCAAGTCAAGCGGAACGTGACCCGTCAACATCTCCTCCTTCACATTCTCCCGCAACTAGGGGTGCGGAAAAAAAGGCTAAGAATTCCGAGCCCACCCGCTGGCGGTGATGCAGGGCAGTCTGGAGCGAGTGCTGACATCTGGTCCGGACTGAAGGACCTGCCAACGATTACTGACATGTCGTCTACTGTCACTGCATATGATTCTCTCACCATTGAAAGAATGGTGGAGGATTATATGAGTGACCGCATCCAAGTAGGCATGTCAGACAGTCCGTACGTATACTGGCAGGAAAAAGAGGCAATTTGGAGGCCCTTGCACAAACTGGCTTTATTCTATCTTATTTGCCCTCCCTCCAGTGTGTACTCCGAAAGAGTGTTTAGTGCAGCCGCTCACCTTGTCAGCAATCGGCGTACGAGGTTACTTCCAGAAAATGTGGAGAAGATGATGTTCATCAAAATTAATGATAATCAATTCCTCCGTGGAGACATTCACCAGCAGCAATTGCCTCCAGAAAGTACACAGGGACCTGAGATGGTGGATTCCAGTGGGGACGAATTAATAATCTGTGAGGAGGGGGATGTACACAGTGAAAGGGGTGAGGAATCGGAGGATGATGATGAGGTGGACATCTTGCCTCTGTAGAGCCAGTTTGTGCAAGGAGAGATTGATTGATACTTTTTTTGGTAGGGGCCCAAACCAACCAGTCATTTCAGTCACAGTCGTGTGGCAGACCCTGTCGCTGAAATGATGGGTTCGTTAAAGTGTGCATGTCCTGTTTATACAACATAAGGGTGGGTGGGAGGGCCCAAGGACATTTCCATCTTGCACCTCTTTTTTCTTTCATTTTTCTTTGCATCATGTGCTGTTTGGGGACAATTTTTTTGAAGTGCCATCCTGACTGACACTGCAGTGCCATTCCTAGATGGGCCAGGGGTTTGTGTCGGCCACTTGTGTCGCTTAGCTTAGTCACACAGCGACCTTGGTGCGCCTCTTTTTTTCTTTGCATCATGTGCTGTTTGGGGACTATTTTTTTGAAGTGCCATCCTGCCTGACACTGCAGTGCCACTCCTAGATGGGCTAGGTGTTTGTGTCGACCACATGTGTCGCTTAGCTTAGCCATCCAGCGACCTCTGTGCAAATTTTAGGACTAAAAATAATATTGTGAGTTGTGAGGTGTTCAGAATAGACTGAAAATGAGTGTAAATTATGGTTATTGAGGTTAATAATACTATGGGATCAAAATGACCCCCAAAATCTATGATTTAAGCTGTTTTTGAGGGTTTTTTGTAAAAAAAACACCCGAATCCAAAACACACCCGAATCCGACAAAAAATTTTCAGGGAGGTTTTGCCAAAACGCGTCCGAATCCATAACACGGCCGCGGAACCGAATCCAAAACCGAAACACAAAACCCGAAAAATGTCCGGTGCACTTCACTAATTTTTACAGTACTAGATTTTCAGTGTATAAAAACCCAATTATTTTAGCATTTATTAAAGAGAAGCATTTACAATGTTCGAGACTTATATTTAAATTATGTTCACTGGTATGGACATGCTGTGGACAATGGGGGCCTGAGTCATGTTTGTATGTAAAGCAAAAAAAAGCAAGTAACTCCGTGTCTGGAACAAACCATGTTGCCATGCAAGGGTAGCAAATACATTTAGATTGTTTCTGTGCAGTGTAAATACTGGCTGCTTTATTTTTACAATTCAATTTAAATTTCAGTTTGAACACACCTCAACCAAATCTAACTCTCTTATTACATGATGTTACATCTGCCCCACCTGCAATACAGCATGGTTTTGCCCAGTTGCTTGCTTTTTGTTTGTCTTACAAACATGAATCAGGCCCAGGGCTAGATGCACCATCGCTTGGAAAGTGATAAAATGGAGAAGCCAATCAGCTCCTAACTTCCATGTCACTGGCTGTTTTGAAAAATGGCAGGAGCTGATTGGCTGATACTTTTTCACTCTCTATTTTATCACTTTCCAAGCAATGATGCATCTGGCCCCCAGTATTAAATAGTTACGTCATTTTATATGATATTACTCAATTACAAAATTTAACAATAATATAACAAACACTTTACAAATTGTTATTTCCCCAAGTAATGGCTCACACCAGACAACAAGCAGCTCATATTCTGCTATTGTAACATACATGCAATTTCACACATATCTTCCATAGAACTCACAAAGGTAGGACATAATTATAATCAAAATAAATGTGTGTCTAGGGAATCCTGTATTATATGAAGTTTCTGATGTAAAATCTTTCACACTAAGTATTTTACATCTTATTAAAGTTTATCTCGAGCACGGGATAATTAAATATTTATTCTTCTCTTTCATGTACTGGAGAGATGTAAATGGTTTGACTCAAAGGAAGACAAGACAATCATTCATAAAGTACATATAATTGTAAGTCTAATGTGATGGAGAGATTAATAGAATATGAAGTTAATCCTTATGTCAAGATTTAAATAATAAGTAAAATGAGACCCAGCTTTGCAGTTAGGGCAGTACACAGAATTATCTACATCTGCACTCCTAAATTCTGGGGTAAAAAGCATTCACCCCAAAAAACAGAAGCTGCAATTGCCACCATAGACACAACCACATGTATCTTAAGAAGCCTGACAGTCAGAACAGTTGCATACATAGCTGCTTTTCGCCAGGCACGGACGCATACTGTAACATCAGATTTATCAAGCTTTGGAGAGTGATAAGACACCAACCAATCAGCTCCTGACATTTTTTAAACACAGCCTGTAACATGACAGTTGCTGTTTGGTAGGTACTTTATCACCATGCAATTTATCAATCTCTAAGGCTTGATAAATCTGGGCTTTATTTTAAACTGAAAGTAAAAAGAAATACTAGGCATTTCCATTTACAGGCAAATTATGAAAGAAATCTGGAACCATAGAGGGGCTGCTATTGGAAACAAACAGAGTAAAGAGAGACTGAGAGTGCAATCAGATTCAATAAAAGAGTTTACTGGTATGAATACAACAATAGATTAGACAATATAAAAACTAGTCAACCGTGTTGCTCGAAATTGAGCAAAAAAAATAAAATAATAATAATTGTGTGTTCTACAATGCCTTTAACTAAAGTTTACTGTATCCTGAATGTTTTCTGTAACCGGAAATGTAACTGTATCCTGAATGTTTTCTGTATCCTGAAAGTTTACTGTATACTGACAGTATTAGAATTTATTCATAAATCAACTGAATTTAGGGCAGAAAAAATTGACAAGGGCTTCGCTATAATTTAAAGCCCAAAGGTAAAAAGCGCCCCCCCCCACTCAATGCATTTTCTATGGGGGAAAAATCACGACTTTGACGTATCATTCCTCAACAACCTGATAACTTATCAATGGGGGTCATTCCGATTTGATCGCTCGCTGCAGATTTTCACAGCGATCAGGTAAAAAAATGGCAAAACTGCGCATGCGCACATGGCGCACGTGCGTCGTATGGGTACGAAGAGCATCGTTGCTGTGCAATAAATCTAGCAAAGAATCCATTCACACAGCCGAACGCAAGGAGATTGACAGAAAGAGGGTTTTATAGGTGTCAACTGACCGTTTTCTGGGAGTGGTAGGGAAAACGCAGGCATGTCCGGGCGTTTGCAGGGCGGATGTCTGACGTCAATTCTGGCACCAAAAAGACTGAAATGATCGCAAGCGCTGAGTAAGTCCAGAGCTACTCAGAAACTGCACAAAATTTTTTGCTGAGCTCAGCTGCACAGGCATTCGTACTCTTGCAAAGCGAAAATACACTCCCCCGTGGGCGGCGACTATGCGTTTGCACGGCTGCTAAAAGTAGCTAGCGAGCGATCAACTCGGAATGACCCCCAATATTCTGCAACCGTATTGCACATCTACTGTACATCAAACACCCTACCGAATGACACCTGAACCTTCAAAATTGGTGTTGTCATTGTGAAGTAGTTGCTCTCCCCCAAAAATTGCTTAACCAATTGACTATAAAGATAATGAAAAAATTTGTAAATTAGTAGGAGCCTACAGCATACATATAACTGTCCATTCATGATGAGCAAATGAGATATTATTATGACAATAGTGCTCTGAAATCCAGAGCACTAACACTTTTGTAACACTTTAGCAAAAAAAAGAATAAGTTGCTACAATGTAAACAAGTGGAAGACTTATAAAAAAGGATCCTTATAAATGTAGCAATTGTACAGTCAGACATAGGGGTCTATTCAATTATTGTCTGAATTCCTGACAAGTCAGAAAACCGTCACTTTCTGACTTTTTTAGGTCAAATCTGTATTCGACCTGTATTTGACCTATTCAAGTCAAGTGCAGTTTTTCCGGAAAACACGTGGATAGGCGGATTAGCCGCAGATCCACATATTTTGTTGAATTTGCAGGCATTTCCGACAGGTTTTTGCCCCGTTTTCGATAATGCTGATTCGACTTAAAAAAAAGCAGATCGGCATTGTCGAAAACAGACAAAATAAGTAGAGGAATAGGTGCTATCTACCATCAATGTTTTTGGTAAGATACTTTCCTCATCAGTAAAAAAGTGATACTGGAAATATTTAAGTACCACAATTTTATTTAAAATAAAGTGCATATGCTTAATTCATAAACATTCAGTGCCCTTATGGAGGATCTATAAAAAGATCTCCTAGTACATAATGATATCTCAGGTTATAAATCCATCCCTCTACAGACTTTTCTCACGAAGAAACCAGGGTGCTAAAGATGTATAGGCTGCACTACATGCAGCTTAATGGAAGTAGGACCCGGTTTCTGACACCCACATTCTGGTAGGTTTATTAAAATAGATAAGATCTTGACCTGTACAAGTACTCATGTCATATATTTTATCCGTTGCCCCTGTGGGCTTTTTTATGTGGGTAAGACAGCACAACAATTCCGTGAGAGAATGGCTATGCATAGATCCTCCATAAGGGCAGCATTAGGAGGAGAAAGCCAAGCACAACCAGTGGCACGGCATTTTGCCAGACACAAACATAATCTGTCTAGTTTGAAATACAAAATTATAGATCCGCAGCCTGATAATATCCGCGGGAGTGATAGGAATAAATTGCTGTTACAGTGAGACGCGAGATTGATCCATCGCCTCAATACGATAGCCCCAAGTGGTCTTAATGAGCAACTGGTATTAAATAGTTTTATCTGATATACTGATTATACTGCTCTAAGTGTTTATAAGTACATTATGGCACTGTAAACATTATGTTATTGAATGGTTTTCAAATTAATATGATGTATTGGAGATGCTTTTAAAAGAACTGGCCATATCTGCATTATGTACTGCCCTGTTTCACTCTGTAAATAGAATGGATCAGCTTGCATCACACAGTTTAATGTTTTTGTTTATGGGTTGCCCAGGTTACCGGAACATGGCTGGGGATGTGAGCGCGTTGCACACGGCGATCAGAGATGACGTCATCTATCCCCGCTGACGCACCGGGCCGGGAAGAAAGCTGCACGAGGTTTGGTGGAGGTATAAAGGTATGTGCTTTTTAAAGTTCTCTTGGTTTGACGAAAGTTAAAATATAACTAAAACGTTACCGCATCTGGGAGCTTAGTCTCTGTCTTCATTACTGCTGTACCAGTCCTCCGTGAGTGCCACCCACTCTCTAGGAGATATATATATATATATATATAGATAGATAGATAGATAGATAGATCTAGCAAGTACCACTGACTCATCACAAAATCTCCTGAACCATAATGCTGGACTGCCTTGCCAGTGGCAGTTTTAGAGCAGTCCAATATTCAAATAGGGGAGCCACACCCAGCGATCTTTGACAGTGTTTAGAGGTGACAGCTGATGTGGCTTCCCTATTTGAATAAGGTAGTGCTCTGCAACTACCACTGCAAGGAAGTCCAGCAACAGAGCATTGTGTCCTTCTCCTCCGTGACATGGTATCGACGGCATAATTAATTCTTTATAGTCCCAGCTGGGTGGGCTGACTTAACTCTCCTCTGTGAGGGGTGAATTATTTAACCCCTTTGTGGGAGGATTTTTAAAAAATCCCTTCTTAGTGGGTGCCTACCTCCAGTGGCGGATATACGGCAAAGCAACCAAAGCGGCTGCTTAAGGCTCCCGAGCGATCCATAGGCCAGCCGACTGGGCTTAATATTCATGGTGGGCTGATGGAGTCTGTTTTTCTATGTGTGGCACCTGTCCAAATAGCACTCTGTGCTGTCTATTAAATTACCCCCTGGGCAGTAGTCGGAGGGCCCTAGGACCCTGTCACAACTGAGGGCCTGAGCTGACGGGAGGCAGCCTCAGTTGTAGGGGCTGAGATGTAACGGAACCTGGGAGGTTGTATCAGACCCCTAGACATGTAAGTAACATGTAGAATAACTGCCCGAAGGCGTGACCACGACAACCAGGATAAAAGTCAATGATGTTTATTATGACAAACTCCGTAACACAGCAGCAGTAAAAGGAAACATAAAAGTCTACAGAGGATAAATACAATTCCTGGGTACTACAGGGTGGCAAGGGCCACAGGCACTGGTAGTGTGAGACAGTTCTTATAATCTTCTAGTTGGAAAGTCCTTACCAGGCCTGACTGTAGCAATGGAGAGAACCCAGGATCGTACCAGCTGATGTTCCAGGAAAGGCTGGGCTGCTGAAGGTAAAACGGCTGCTGTGGATACTGGCTGGAACCAGACTGTTGTTGGTACGGAGTGGATACTGGCTGGAACCAGTTAAATAATAAACGAACTTGAGAGCGATGAAATAATAATGAAGTTTGGAGTTTGAGAGCGGTGAAATAATAATACCGGTGGAGAGTGGTAAACTGCAGAAAAGGACACCGGCCCTTTAAGAGAAGCTATACACTGCTGGAAGCTGGGCTGGAAGCAGGTGATTGTTTGAGAGCGGTGAAATAATAATACCGGTGGAGAGTGGTAAACTGCAGAAAGGACACCGGCCCTTTAAGAGAAGCTGTACACTGCTGGAAGCTGGGCTGGAAGCAGGTGATTGTTGTAGCTGGAAACAGGTGAGTCCAGAATGGATCGGAGAGTCAGGCTACACCGCAGATGGAATGCTGGTGCGGGTCTCTATAGCAGAAGTCTGGAGACAGGAGCTGGAACCTGGAAGACAACCACAGGAGAGAGACAAACTGGAACTAGGTTAGACAACCAAAGCACTGACGCCTTCCTTGCTCAGGCACAGCTTACTTATACCTGCAGCAAGGAAGGGGTTGGCTAGGCAATTATGCAAATCAACAATACAGACAGCAGATTGGTGGAAATGATCAGATGACAAAATCCAAGATGGCTGCGCCCATGCAGACACTTGGAGGGAAGTTTGGTTTGTAATCCATGTGAGAATTGAAACAGTAATGGCGACGCCGGCCACAGGAGACAGGAGACGCCAGACTGACAAGCGCACATTTAACCACGCGGGCACAGCGGAGGCTGCGGCTGATGAAATCACCACTCTGACATTCTGCATGTGGAAACTCAGGAACAGCGGGATCCGGTCCTGGAACGCTGAGCCAGCCTTAGGAGGCATCTGAAGGGTAAGTAATGGCGTCCAGATACCCGGATCGTGACAGCACCCCCCCCTTTAGGAGTGGCCCCAGGACACTTCTTAGGCTTTAAAGGAAACTTTGCGTGGAAATTTCGGACCAAGGCAGGAGCATGGACGTCTGAGGCATTGGTCCAAGAGCGTTCTTCAGGACCATAGCCCTTCCAGTCAATGAGGTATTGTAACTGACCGTAACGGAAACGTGAGTCCAAAATCTTGGCCACCTCGTACTCGACTCCCCGTTGAGTCTGAACTTTGGGAGCTGGAGGAAGTGCGGAATGAAACCGATTCAGGATCAGCGGTTTCAACAAAGAAACATGAAATGTCCTGGATATTTTCAAGAAGGATGGTAACTGTAACCTGTAGGCAACAGGATTGATGACTTGTTCAATCTTGAAGGGTCCGATGTAGCGAGGTGCAAATTTCATGCTGGGAACTCTCAACCTCAAATTCTTCGTGGACAGCCACACACGATCACCCACCTTGAGAGCAGGAACCGCTCTACGCTTCCTATCGGCAAACTTCTTATACCTGAATGAGGCTTTAAGCAGGGCTGCGCGGACGTTCCTCCAGTTATTTGAAAACTGACGCAAGGTGACATCCACTGCTGGAACAGAAGTTGCGGGAAGCGGTTGGAATTCTGGGACTTTAGGGTGGAATCCATAATTAATGAAGAATGGTGTAGAAGAAGATGAGGAATGGTATTGATTGTTGTGGCTGAACTCGGCCCAAGGAAGGAGTTGAACCCAGTCATCTTGAGAGGAAGACACATATATACGGAGGAAGGCCTCCAAGTCCTGATTCACCCTCTCGGTTTGACCATTGGTCTGAGGATGGTAAGCTGTGGAAAACTTTAACTTGACTTGGAGGGCTTGACACAAACTTCGCCAAAATTTGGCTACAAATTGTACTCCACGATCCGAAATGATCTCTTCAGGAAGACCGTGAAGTCGGAAGATCTCTTGTATAAACACTTGAGCCAACTTGGAAGCTGACGGAAGACCGGTGAGAGGGATGAAATGTGCCATCTTGGTGAACCGGTCAACTACCACCCAGATGGAATTAAACTTGTTGCAGATAGGTAGATTGGAAACAAAGTCCATCGACAAATGGGTCCAAGGTCGACGGGGAACAGATAATGGAACCAGTTGCCCCGCAGGCGACTGGCGGGAGACTTTGTGTTGGGCACACTTTGGGCAGGAGGCAATAAATTCCATAACGTCCTTCTTCAGAGTTGGCCACCAGTAGGACCTAGAAATAAATTCAAGGGTTTTCTGAATGCCTGTATGTCCAGCAAAACGGGAAGCATGGGCCCAACGCATGAGCTTCTTCCTTAGAACTGGCTTAACAAAACTTTTCCCTGGTGGAGGCGTAGAGTCCATCCCTACCGTGGAGAATGCCAACGGATTAATAATAGGATGCTTGTCTGCAGATTCGGACTCATTTTCTTGCTCCCATGAGCGGGAAAGGGCATCGGCCTTACGATTCTGAGAACCCGGACAGAACTGGAGTTTAAAGTCAAACCTAGAGAAGAAAAGTGCCCATCTGGCCTGACGAGGATTCAGACATTGTGCGCCTTTGAGATATAAAAGATTTTTGTGGTCGGTAAGTATGGTGATTGAGTGGGAAGCTCCCTCCAACAGGTATCTCCACTCCTCCAGAGCGAGCTTGATGGCTAGCAACTCCTGATCGCCAATGGCATAGTTGCGCTCAGCTGGGGAGAACTTCCGGGAGAAGAAACTGCAAGGATGTAGATGTCCATCTTTGGCCCTCTGGGATAACACTGCTCCTACTCCAACGGAGGAGGCATCTACCTCTAAGATAAAAGGAGAGTCGGTGTCGGGCTGTTTCAGAACTGGTGCAGAGATGAACCGTTGCTTCAGAAGGTGAAAGGCCTGTGTAGCTTCCTCGGACCACTTGGACGGATTAGCACCTTTCTTGGTTAATGCAGTGATAGGCGCCACAATGGTGGAAAAGTCTCGTATAAATTTTCTATAATAATTGGCGAACCCTAAGAACCTCTGGACCCCTTTGAGGCTTAAGGGTATAGGCCAATTCTGGATTGCTTGGAGTTTCTCAGGATCCATCTCTAGTCCGGAACCGGACACAATGTAACCTAAAAAAAGGAATGGTTTTAACTTCAAACACACACTTCTCCAATTTACAATAGAGGCGATTGACACGGAGACGGGAAAGAACCTCTTTTACCCAGAAACAATGATCTTCGAGATTATTAGCAAAGATGAGGATGTCGTCTAGATAAACCACGACATGGCGGTACAAGATGTCCCTGAAAATCTCATTCACGAAGTGCTGGAAGACTGCTGGAGCGTTGCTCAATTCGAAGGGCATGACGAGGTACTCATAATGTCCGTCACGGGTGTTAAAGGCGGTCTTCCACTCGTCACCCTCACGGATTCGGATGAGATTGTAGGCACCCCTCAAGTCCAGCTTTGTGAAAATAGTTGCACCACTAACTCTATCAAAGAGCTGGGTAAAGGGTATCGGTTCTTGACGGTAATGTCGTTCAGACCTCTGTAGTCGATGCACGGACGCAGACCACCGTCTTTCTTCTTAACGAAGAAGAAGCCTGCGCCGGCTGGAGAAGAAGATGGTCGGATGAAACCCTTTGCCAGGTTCTCTTTGATGTACTCTTCCATGGAGTGTGTCTCAGGCAGAGACAACGGATAAGTTCGGCATCGCGGTGGAACCTTCCCTGGAATGAGGTCGATTGGGCAGTCCCATTCTCTATGAGGAGGAAGGATATCAGCAGATGCTTTACTGAACACGTCCGTGAAGTCTTGATATGGAGGAGGCGGAACATCAGATGACCTGGGGAAGGAAGAACAAACAGGAAGAACTTTGGCTAAACAAGTCTCAGCACAGGAGGGACCCCATGCCAGTATTTGCGTAGTCGTCCAGTCAATTGATGGGTTGTGGAGACGGAGCCATGGAAGGCCTAAAACCACTGGATGTGTGGCTCTTGGAATCACTAAAAAAGAAATATACTCAGAATGAAGAACTCCCACTCTCAGACGAACTGGAAGAGTCCTTAAGGAAATGACTGCGTCAAAAATCTTGCTGCCATCCACGGCAGTCAAAGAGATGGACGAGGACAGTCTCTCGGTGGGTAGGGACCACCGTTTAACATAAGCTTCGGTTATGAAATTCCCAGCTGCTCCGGAATCAAGGAGGGCAATGACGTTCCTGTAACGTTGAGCAATTTGGAGCGACACTGGGAGGTTACAGTCATGAGGAGATGGAGAGGAGATCATTACTCCTAGCCGGCCCTCTCCTTGGCGAGCTAGGATCTGGAGTTTCCCGGACGTTTGGGACAGGCATTGATAGTGTGCGACGGAGCTGCACAGTAGAGACAGAGAGACTCAGAGAGACGTCTTCGGCGCTCAGCGGGAGATAGACGGGAACGACTAATTTGCATAGGCTCATCCTTGGATGGAGATGGTTGACGAGGAGGAGGAGCAGAAGATTTAGGAGTAGATGATCTTCCTCGCTCGGTTGCTCTCTCTCTGAAACGTAGATCAACCTTCGTGCAAAGAGAAATTAGCTCATCCAACTTAGAGGGCAAGTCTCTGGTAGCTAACTCATCCGTGATGCGTTCTGATAAGCCATGCCAGAATGCAGCATACAGGGCCTCGTCGTTCCATGCCAGTTCGGATGCCAGGATTTTAAACTGTATAAGATACTGTCCCACAGTACGTGTTCCCTGGCGTAAACGGAGAATCTCAGATGAAGCAGATGTTATCCGGCCTGGCTCGTCGAAGATGCGCCTGAATGTAGCTACAAAGTCAGTATAGGAGGATAGCAGGGGATCAGACTTCTCCCATAAAGGTGATGCCCAGTCAAGGGCTGAGCCACTGAGAAGGGAGATGATCTAGGCAATTTTGGTACGGTCACTGAAGAAATTGCCAGGTAGAAGCTCAAAGTGGATTTCACATTGATTGAGAAATCCCCTGCAGAACCTTGGAGATCCATCAAATTTTGCTGGCGTTGGAAGATGAAGATGTGGACTGGAAATGGGTAAGGTGGGTGGGGTTACAGCTGGTGTTACTGTAGTGGACGTACCGGACGTGCCAGGTCCACGGAGGGTCGTTTGAATCCCATCCAGCCGTGTAGAGAGATCCTGGAGACAGCGGATGATGTGGCCCTGTGCAGCCTCCTGATGTTCAAGTCGGGCTGCCAGTTCTTGCATCGGCCTGGCCGCTTGATCCTGGTCTCCGGCTGGATTCATTAGGTCAGTGCTTACTGTCACAACTGAGGGCCTGAGCTGACGGGAGGCAGCCTCAGTTGTAGGGGCTGAGATGTAACGGAACCTGGGAGGTTGTATCAGACCCCTAGACATGTAAGTAACATGTAGAATAACTGCCCGAAGGCGTGACCACGACAACCAGGATAAAAGTCAATGATGTTTATTATGACAAACTCCGTAACACAGCAGCAGTAAAAGGAAACATAAAAGTCAACAGAGGATAAATACAATTCCTGGGTACTACAGGGTGGCAAGGGCCACAGGCACTGGTAGTGTGAGACAGTTCTTATAATCTTCTAGTTGGAAAGTCCTTACCAGGCCTGACTGTAGCAATGGAGAGAACCCAGGATCGTACCAGCTGATGTTCCAGGAAAGGCTGGGCTGCTGAAGGTAAAATGGCTGCTGTGGATACTGTCTGGAACCAGACTGTTGTTGGTACGGAGTGGATACTGGCTGGAACCAGTTAAATAATAAACGAACTTGAGAGCGATGAAATAATAATGAAGTTTGGAGTTTGAGAGCGGTGAAATAATAATACCGGTGGAGAGTGGTAAACTGCAGAAAAGGACACCGGCCCTTTAAGAGAAGCTATACACTGCTGGAAGCTGGGCTGGAAGCAGGTGATTGTTTGAGAGCGGTGAAATAATAATACCGGTGGAGAGTGGTAAACTGCAGAAAGGACACCGGCCCTTTAAGAGAAGCTGTACACTGCTGGAAGCTGGGCTGGAAGCAGGTGATTGTTGTAGCTGGAAACAGGTGAGTCCAGAATGGATCGGAGAGTCAGGCTACACCGCAGATGGAATGCTGGTGCGGGTCTCTATAGCAGAAGTCTGGAGACAGGAGCTGGAACCTGGAAGACAACCACAGGAGAGAGACAAACTGGAACTAGGTTAGACAACCAAAGCACTGACGCCTTCCTTGCTCAGGCACAGCTTACTTATACCTGCAGCAAGGAAGGGGTTGGCTAGGCAATTATGCAAATCAACAATACAGACAGCAGATTGGTGGAAATGATCAGATGACAAAATCCAAGATGGCTGCGCCCATGCAGACACTTGGAGGGAAGTTTGGTTTGTAATCCATGTGAGAATTGAAACAGTAATGGCGACGCCGGCCACAGGAGACGCCAGACTGACAAGCGCACATTTAACCACGCGGGCACAGCGGAGGCCGCTGCTGATGAAATCACCACTCTGACATTCTGCATGTGGAAACTCAGGAACAGCGGGATCCGGTCCTGGAACGCTGAGCCAGCCTTAGGAGGCATCTGAAGGGTAAGTAATGGCGTCCAGATACCCGGATCGTGACAGACCCATTGCGGCTCTGCAGGAAGCTACAACCTTGGCTCCCCATGTGGTTGCTCTCCAGTGTCCTGTGGACCTCCCTACTGTGTGTGCTGCGATGACAAGACAACGCAGTGGAGCGTCATCCAGCTATCTCCAGGCACTGGACTTACGGGAAAGGATGTGCTGCCAGCCTGCCTCCCAGGACTTATTTAGCCCATGTAAGACTCCGGAGATCCACGTGTCCACCTGTAGCACATTTACTGTATGTTGAATGGGCAATGGGTTTGTGTGTGTGTGGTGATTAATGCAGCATATGGGGGTGTAATTATTAATGCAGCATATGGGGGGTAATTATTAATGCAGCATAAGGGGGGTAATTATTAATGCAGCATATGGGGGGTAATTATTCATGCAGATATGGGGTGTAACTATTAATGCAGCATATGGGTGGGTGTGTATGTGTGTGTGTAATGATTCATGCAGCATATGGAGGTAATTATTTATGCAGCATATGGCGGGGTAATTATTAATGCAGGTATGGGGGTGTAATTATTAATGCAGCATATGGGTGGGTGTGTATGTGTGTGTGTGTGTAATGATTCATGCAGCATATGGGGGTAATTATTAGTGCAGCATATTCCGGGGTTGTGTGTGTAATGATTAAAGTAGCATGTGTGTGTGTGTGTGTGTGTGTGTGTGTGTGTGTGTGTGTGTGATGACAGTGCATCATATAGGAAGGATGTAGTGCAGCGTATAAAAGGGGCGTAATGACTTGGTACAGCATGTAGGGGGGATGTAGTGCAGCATATAAGGGAGGCGGTGTAGTGCAGCGTATGGGGGGGTGTAACGACTTAGTGCAGCATATACAGTAGGGGATGTAGTGCAGCATATTGTAGTGTAGTGATGTAGTGCAGTGTATTGGGAGTGTAGTGTAGTGATGTAGTGCAGCATGTAGGAGGGCATAGTGATGTAATGTAGTGCAGTGTATTAGCGGCGTGTAGTGATTTAGTGCAGCATATTGGGGGGTGTAGTGTAGTGATGTAGTGCAGTGTTTAGGAAGGCGTACTGTAGTTATGTAATGTAGCTATGTAGTACAGTGTATTGGGGGATGTAGTGTGATGTAATGCAGCAAAGTATTGTAGCCTATAAGGGGTGTAGTGCAGTGATGTTGTGTAGTTTAGGGTCCAATGAGGCCTAAATCCACCTCTGCCTATGTCACAAAAGCAAGCTACTGTCCATATTCCAAGTTCCTAGTCCTTATGGTTGAGGAGATTTTGTGATGAGTCAGTGGTATTTGCCTTATATATATATATATATATATATATATATATATATATATATATATATAATGCCAATTATATATATACTAGTTACCAGACCATTAAAATAACAGAACAACATTAACGTCAGTGTCGGCTGCGCATATCTGAATGGATTAACACTTGAATTGCTCTGTCGAACACCATCCAGTGGCCGTCGGCACGCAAAACACTTGAATTCCCTCCATAGAGGTGAGGAGCAGCATTATCCTTTTATTGCATATAACTAGTAACTGGCCCCATCCAGTTCTCAGCCCCTCTGACTGCTCCGCTCCACTCTGGTCTGTCCTGCCCTCCACTCTGTACCCCCTCACCCTCTGTCTGCCCACTCCTCTGACCCATCCCACTGTGCTCTTTGCCGCATGCTCCCCACATCTGCATGGTCAACTCCTGGTAGGTCCTCCTCTCACATCTCCCTAGCAGTAAATAGAAAACAGGGCACTCACCAAATGTAAAATTTGAAAGTATCCAAAAAGGTGCAGTTGTATTACCATAAGAAAATATCTATCAAAGGTAGGGTGACCTGGAAGATGTGAACTGTTTGGGGTCCTGGGGACTGAGTCTGAGAACCTATGCTCTAAGCATACTGTAGGTGGTTTATGATCCATCAACACACACCTACAGTAATAGCCGAAGGCTGATGATTTAAGTCTAAGCAGAGTATCAGTAATTAACTAGCCGGTACAAATGGCATCTCACAACTAGAGATGTGCACCGGAAATTTTTCGGGTTTTGTGTTTTGGTTTTGGGTTCGGTTCCGTGGCCGTGTTTTGGGTTCGAACGCGTTTTGGCAAAACCTCACCGAATTTTTTTTGTCGGATTCGGGTGTGTTTTGGATTCGGGTGTTTTTTTCAAAAAACCCTAAAAAACAGCTTAAATCATAGAATTTGGGGGTCATTTTGATCCCAAAGTATTATTAACCTCAATAACCATAATTTCCACTCATTTTCAGTCTATTCTGAACACCTCACACCTCACAATATTATTTTTAGTCCTAAAATTTGCACCGAGGTCGCTGGATGACTAAGCTCAGCGACCCAAGTGGCCGACACAAACACCTGGCCCATCTAGGAGTGGCACTGCAGTGTCAGGCCGGATGTCCCTTCCAAAAAATACTCCCCAAACAGCACATGACGCAAAGAAGAAAAAAAAGAGGCGCAATGAGGTAGCTGTGTGACTAAGATAAGCGACCCTAGTGGCCGACACAAACACCTGGCCCATCTAGGAGTGGCACTGCAGTGTCACGCAGGATGGCCCTTCCAAAAAACACTCCCCAAACAGCACATGACGCAAAGAAAAAAAGAGGCGCAATGAGGTAGCTGTGTGAGTAAGCTAAGCGACCCTAGTGGCCGACACAAACACCTGGCCCATCTAGGAGTGGCACTGCAGTGTCAGGCCGGATGGCCCTTCCAAAAAATACTCCCCAAACAGCACATGACGCAAAGAAGAAAAAAATGAGGCGCAATGAGGTAGCTGTGTGACTAAGATAAGTGACCCTAGTGGCCGACACAAACACCTGGCCCATCTAGGAGTGGCACTGCAGTGTCACGCAGGATGGCCCTTCCAAAAAACACTCCCCAAACAGCACATGACGCAAAGAAAAATGAAAGAAAAAAGAGGTGCAAGATGGAATTGTCCTTGGGCCCTCCCACCCACCCTTATGTTGTATAAACAGGACATGCACACTTTAACCAACCCATCATTTCAGTGACAGGGTCTGCCACACGACTTTGACTGAAATGACGGGTTGGTTTGGACCCCCACCAAAAAAGAAGCAATTAATCTCTCCTTGCACAAACTGGCTCTACAGAGGCAAGATGTCCACCTCATCATCATCCTCCGATTCATCACCGTGTACATCCCCCTCCTCACATATTATCAATTCGTCCCCACTGGAATCCACCATCACAGCTCCCTGTGTACTTTGTGGAGGCAATTGCTGCTGGTGAATGTCTCCATGGAGGAATTGATTATAATTCATTTTAATGAATATCATCTTCTCCACATTTTCTGGAAGTAACCTCGTACGCCGATTGCTGACAAGGTGAGCGGCGGCACTAAACACTCTTTCGGAGTACACACTTGTGGGAGGGCAACTTAGGTAGAATAAAGCCAGTTTGTGCAAGGGCCTCCAAATTGCCTCTTTTTCCTGCCAGTATACGTACGGACTGTCTGACGTGCCTACTTGGATGCCGTCACTCATATAATCCTCCACCATTCTTTCAATGGTGAGAGAATCATATGCAGTGACAGTAGACGACATGTCCGTAATCGTTGTCAGGTCCTTCAGTCCGGACCAGATGTCAGCATCAGCAGTCGCTCCAGACTGCCCTGCATCACCGCCAGCGGGTGGGCTCGGAATTCTTAGCCTTTTCCTCGCACCCCCAGTTGCGGGAGAATGTGAAGGAGGAGATGTTGACAGGTCGCGTTCCGCTTGACTTGACAATTTTCTCACCAGCAGTTCTTTGAACCCCTGCAGACTTGTGTCTGCCGGAAAGAGAGATACAACGTAGGTTTTAAATCTAGGATCGAGCACGGTGGCCAAAATGTAGTGCTCTGATTTCAACAGATTGACCACCCGTGAATCCTTGTTAAGCGAATTAAGGGCTCCATCCACAAGTCCCACATGCCTAGCGGAATCGCTCAGTGTTAGCTCCTCCTTCAATGTCTCCAGCTTCTTCTGCAAAAGCCTGATGAGGGGAATGACCTGACTCAGGCTGGCAGTGTCTGAACTGACTTCACGTGTGGCAAGTTCAAAAGGTTGCAGAACCTTGCACAACGTTGAAATCATTCTCCACTGCGCTTGAGACAGGTGCATTCCACCTCCTATATCGTGGTCAGTTGTATAGGCTTGAATGGCCTTTTGCTGCTCCTCCAACCTCTGAAGCATATAGAGGGTTGAATTCCACCTCGTTACCACTTCTTGCTTCAGATGATGGCAGGGCAGGTTCAGGCGTTTTTGGTGTTGCTCCAGTCTTCTGTACGTGGTGCCTGTACGCCGAAAGTGTCCCGCAATTCTTCTGGCCACCGACAGCATCTCTTGCACGCCCCTCTCGTTTTTTAAATAATTCTGCACCACCAAATTCAAGGTATGTGCAAAACATGGGACGTGCTGGAATTTGCCCATATTTAATGCACACACAATATTGCTGGTGTTGTCCGATGCCACAAATCCACAGGAGAGTCCAATTGGGGTAAGCCATTCTGCGATGATCTTCCTCAGTTGCCGTAAGAGGTTTTTAGCTGTGTGCGTATTCTGGAAAGCGGTGATACAAAGCGTAGCCTGCCTAGGAAAGAGTTGGCGTTTGCGAGATGCTGCTACTGGTGCCGCCGCTGCTGTTCTTGCGGCGGGAGTCAATACATCTACCCAGTGGGCTGTCACAGTCATATAGTCCTCAGTCTGCCCTGCTCCACTTGTCCACATGTCCGTGGTTAAGTGGACATTGGGTACAACTGCATTTTTTAGGACACTGGTGAGTCTTTTTCTGAGGTCTGTGTACATTTTCGGTATCGCCTGCCTAGAGAAATGGAACCTAGATGGTATTTGGTACCGGGGACACAGTACCTCAATCAAGTCTCTAGTTGGTTCTGCAGTAATGATGGATACCGGAACCACGTTTCTCACCGCCCAGGATGCCAAGGCCTCAGTTATCCGCTTTGCAGCAGGATGACTGCTGTGATATTTCATCTTCCTCGCAAAGGACTGTTGGACAGTCAATTGCTTGGTGGAAGTAGTAAAAGTGGTCTTACGAGTACGACTTCCCCTCTGGGATGACCATCGACTCCCAGCAGCAACAACAGCAGCGCCAGCAGCAGTAGGCGTTACACTCAAGGATGCATCGGAGGAATCCCAGGCAGGAGAGGACTCGTCAGAATTGCCAGTGACATGGCCTGCAGGACTATTGGCATTCCTGGGTAAGTATGAAATTGACACTGAGGGAGTTGGTGGGGTGGTTTGCGTGAGCTTGGTTACAAGAGGAAGGGATTTACTGGTCAGTGGACTGCTTCCGCTGTCGCCCAAAGTTTTTGAAATTGTCACTGACTTATGATGAATGCGCTGCAGGTGACGTATAAGGGAAGATGTTCCGAGGTGGTTAACGTCCTTACCCCTACTTATTACAGCTTGACAAAGGCAACACACGGCTTGACACCTGTTGTCCGCATTTCTGTTGAAATACTTCCACACCGAAGAGCTGATTTTTTTGGTATTTTCACCAGGCATGTCAATGGCCATATTCCTCCCACGGACAACAGGTGTCTCCCCGGGTGCCTGACTTAAACAAACCACCTCACCATCAGAATCCTCCTTGTCAATTTCCTCCCCAGCGCCAGCAACACCCATATCCTCCTCATCCTGGTGTACTTCAACACTGACATCTTCAATCTGACTATCAGGAACTGGACTGCGGGTGCTCCTTCCAGCACTTGCAGGGGGCGTGCAAATGGTGGAAGGCGCATGCTCTTCACGTCCAGTGTTGGGAAGGTCAGGCATCGCAACCGACACAATTGGACTCTCCTTGTGGATTTGTGATTTCGAAGAACGCACAGTTCTTTGCTGTGCTTTTGCCAGCTTAAGTCTTTTCATTTTTCTAGCGAGAGGCTGAGTGCTTCCATCCTCATGTGAAGCTGAACCACTAGCCATGAACATAGGCCAGGGCCTCAGCCGTTCCTTGCCACTCCGTGTGGTAAATGGCATATTGGCAAGTTTACGCTTCTCCTCCGACGATTTTATTTTAGATTTTTGAGTCCTTTTTTTACTGATATTTGGTGTTTTGGATTTTACATGCTCTGTACTATGACATTGGGCATCGGCCTTGGCAGACGACGTTGATGGAATTTCATCGTCTCGGCCATGACTAGTGGCAGCAGCTTCAGCACGAGGTGGAAGTGGATCTTGATCTTTCCCTATTTTTGGAACCTCAACATTTTTGTTCTCCATATTTTAATAGGCACAACTAAAAGGCACCTCAGGTAAACAATGGAGATGGATGGATACTAGTATACTTATGGATGACGAGTGACTGACGACACAGAGGTAGCTACAGCCGTGGACTACCGTACTGCGTCTGCTAGTATAGAGATGATAATGATATAAAAAATATATATATCACTACTGCAGGTATATATAATATAATGACGGACCTGCTGGACACTGTCAGCAGACTCCTAAACTACTAGTATGAAGAAGATAGAAAAAAAAACCCACCACAGGTAGGTATACAATTATGGACGAGCACTGACGACACAGAGGTAGCCACAGCCGTGGACTACCGTACTGCGTCTGCTATTATAGAGATGATAATGATATAAAAAATATATATATATCACTACTGCAGGTATATATAATATAATGATGGACCTGCTGGACACTGTCAGCAGACTCCTAAACTACTAGTATGAAGAAGATAGAAAAAAAAACCCCACCACAGGTAGGTATACAATTATGGACGAGCACTGACGACACAGAGGTAGCCACAGCCGTGGACTACCGTACTGCGTCTGCTAATATAGAGATGATAATGATATAAAAAAAATATATATATCACTACTGCAGGTATATATAATATAATGACGGACCTGCTGAACACTGTCAGCAGACTCCTAAACTACTAGTATGAAGAAGATAGAAAAAAAAACCCCACCACAGGTAGGTATACAATTTCTGGACGAGCACTGACGACACAGAGGTAGCCACAGCCGTGGACTACCGTACTGCGTCTGCTAATATAGAGATGATAATGATATAAAAAATATATATATATCACTACTGCAGGTATATATAATATAATGACGGACCTGCTGGACACTGTCAGCAGACTCCTAAACTACTAGTATGAAGAAGATAGAAAAAAAAACCCCACCACAGGTAGGTATACAATTATGGACGAGCACTGACGACACAGAGGTAGCTACATCCGTGGACTACCGTACTGCGTCTGCTAGTATAGAGATGATAATGATATAAAAAATATATATATATCACTACTGCAGGTATATATAATATAATGACGGACCTGCTGGACACTGTCAGCAGACTCCTAAACTACTAGTATGAAGAAGATAGAAAAAAAAACCCCACCACAGGTAGGTATACAATTATGAACGAGCACTGACGACACAGAGGTAGCCACAGCCGTGGACTACCGTACTGCGTCTGCTAATATAGAGATGATAAAGATGATAGAGATGAACAAAAAAAATATAACACTACTGCAGGTAAATATTTATATAATATAATGAATGACGGACCTGCTGGACACTGTCAGCAGAATGCGTTTATAGAATTAAAAAAAAAAAACACCACAGGAGTGTTTAACTTTTTCAGGCAGACAATATACTGGTGGTCACTGGTCAGTCACACTGGCAGCAAAAGTGTGCACTGTACTCCTGCTATAACTGCACCCCAGTCTCCCCCACAATTCAGCTGTGTGAGCAGTGAGCACTCAGCACAGTCAGATATACATAGATGATATTATCATGCAGCACACTGAGGCTGAGCACAGATATGGTATGTGACAGTGTATCGTTTTTTTTCAGGCAGAGAACGGATTATATTAAATAATAAAGTGGTCAGTCACTAGTAACTAACTATCAGCAAAACTCTGCACTCTGAGTACTCCTAATGCTCCCCAAAATTACTAAGTAATCAACTCAAGTGTCTCTATCTATTCTAACGGAGAGGACGCCAGCCACGTCCTCTCCCTATCAATCTCAATGCACGTGTGAAAAAGGCGGCGACGCGTGGCTCCTTATATAGAATCCGAGTCTCGCGATAGAATACGAGCCTCGCGAGAATCCGACAGCGGGATGATGACGTTCGGGCGCGCTCGGGTTAGCCGAGCAAGGCGGGAAGATCCGAGTCTGCCTCGGACCCGTGTAAAAAGGCTGAAGTTCGGGGGGGTTCGGATTCCGAGGAACCGAACCCGCTCATCTCTACTCACAACACACTAATGTTTCCTCTACACTGAGAGACATGTAAATGAATTACCATATGAGGGCTCTACTTTGAAATACTGCATTAAGAATCTGATGTACGGTTTTCCATTGTTCTGTTTTTTCAGATTAAGGTTTTCAATAATTTCCAGATCACTCAGCTTAGTGTTTTCACATAGTATAATTCTTCACTATTAAAAGTCTTTCAAAATGGGCCTGTGAGAGAAGGAATTTGATGTTATCCTATGGCTTGCCCTAAGAGTTTTGTAGTCAATAACACTGAACACTTTGTTTGTTAAAAAGCTAACAGAAGCCTATATGTCAAATAGGTCTCAAGTAAAGGATTTTGTATCGAAGCTTACTGTGATGAAAGTAAATGTTTTTGGTAGCGATGAACGGGTTCGGTTCTCAGAGAACCGAACCCCACTGGACTTCACCATCCGAAGCCGGGTTTTCCCGCCTGACTCGGAAACCAAACAAGGCTAAATGTCATCATCCCGCTGTCGGATTCTCACGGGGTTTGGATTCCACATAAGGAGCCGCGCGTCCCCACCATTTTCACTCCGGCATTGGAGAGTGTAGAGAGAGGACGCGTCTCCTTCCTCTCAGTGTCCTCAGTGTACGTGTCTTGTGCTGCATCAGTCCAGTCACAGTGGTTGTGTCCTCTGCTGCCATATGTCCAGTGCTGCTGTATAAGTCCAGTCCAGTGGTGCTGTGTTGTGCTGAATCAGTCTAGTCACAGTGGTAATGTCCTTTGCTGCCATATGTCCAGTACTGCTGTATAAGTCCAGGCCATTGCAGTGGTGCTGTGTTGTCCTGCATCAGTCCAGTGGTGGTGTCCATGTGCTGCTGTATATGTCCAGTGATCCTGCCGTATACTGTATGTCCAGTGATCCTGCCGTATATGTCCATTGATACTGCCGTATATGTCCAGCAGTACTGCCGTATAAATCCAGTGATCCTGCCGTATAGTTTCAGTGATTCTGCCGTATAATTCCAGTGATTCTGCCGTATAATTCCAGTGATTCTGCCGTATAAGTCCAGTGATTCTGCCGTATATGTCCATCGATACTGCCGTATATGTCCATCGATACTGCCGTATATGTCCAGCGGTTTTGCAGTATAAATCCAGTGATCCTGCCATATAATTCCAGTGGTACTGGCGTATAAGTCGAGTGATCCTGCCGTATAATTACAGCGGTACTAGCATATAAGTCCAGTCCAGTGATCCTGCCGTATATGTCCATTGATACTGCCGTATATGTCCAGCGGTACTGCTGTATATGTCCTGCGGTACTGCCGTATAAATCCCTTGATCCTGCCTTATAATTGCAGTGATCTTGCCGTATAATTCCAGTGATCCTGCCGTATAATTCCAGTGATCATGCCGTATAACTACAGTGGTACTGGCGTATAAATCCAGTTCAGTGATGCTGCCGTATTATGTCCAGTGACACTGCCGTATATGTCCATTGATACTGCCGTATATGCCCAGCGGTACTGCCGTATAAATCCAGTGATCCTGCCGTATATGTTCATTGATACTGCCGTATATGTCCAGCGGTACTGCCGTATAAATCCAGTGATCCTGCCTTATAATTGCAGTGATCTTGCCGTATAATTCCAGTGATCCTGCTGTATAATTCCAGTGATCTTGCCGTATAATTCCTGAGCCTGCCGTATAATTCTAGTGATCCTGCCGTATAACTCCAGTGATCCTGCCGTATAACTCCAGTGATCCTGCCGTATAATTCCAGTGATCCTGCCGTATATTTACAGTGATCCTGCCGTATAACTACAGTGGTACTGGCGTATAAATCCAGTTCAGTGATACTGCCATATTATGTCCAGTGACACTGCCGTATATGTCCATTGATACTGCCGTATATGCCCAGTGGTACTGCCGTATAAATCCAGTGATCCTGCCGTATAAATCCAGTGATCCTGCCGTATAACTACAGTGGTACTAGCGTATAAATCCAGTTCAGTGATACTGCCGTATATGTCCATTGATACTGCTGTATATGCCCAGTGGTACTGCCGTATAAATCTAGTGATCCTGCCGTATAAATCCAGTGATCCTGCCGTATAAATCCAGTGATCCTGCCGTATAAATCCAGTGATCCTGCTATATAATTCCAGTGATCCTGCCGTATAATTGCAGTGATCCTGCCATATAAATCCAGTGATCCTGGCATATAAATCCAGTGATCCTGCCATATAATTCCAGTGATCCTGCCATATAATTCCAGTGATCCTGCCATATAATTGCAGTGATCCTGCCGTATAATTGCAGTGATCCTGCCGTATAATTCCAGTGATCCTGCCGTATAAAGCCATATAGGTCCATATAATTACGTATAAGTCCAGTCCAGTGGTGCTGCCATATAAGTTCAGTGGTGCTGTCCTGTGCTGTATATTATTTACTCCAAATAAAGGGGTTATTAATATTTAATCCAAATAATATTCACAGGGTTTGCCCTGTGCTGTGCAGAGGTACGCTCTCCTGTACCGCACATTGTTATATAACTCCAGAAAAATAATGGAGAACAAAAATTTGGAAAGATCAAGAACCACTTCCTTCTATTGCTGAAGATGGTGCCACTAGTCATGACATAGGCGATGAAATCCCATCAACGTCGTCTGCCAAGGCCAATGCCCAATGTGATAGTAGAGGGCATGTCAAATCCAAAAAGCAAAAGTTCAGTAAAAAGACCCAAAAAAAAGAAATTTAAATGGTCTGAGGAGAAACGTAAACTTGCCAATATGCCATTTACGACACAGAGTGGCAAGGAACGGCTAAGGCCCTGGCCCATGACTAGTGGTTTAGCTTCACATGACAATGGAAGCCCTCATCCTCCCGCTAGAAAAATGATAAGAGTTAAGCTGGCAAAAGCACAGCAAAGATCTGTGCATTCTAAGATGGTATCACAAATCCCCAAGGAGAGTCCAAGTGTGTCGGAGGTTGCGTTGCCTGACCTTCCCAACACTGGACGAGAAGAGGTGGCTCCTTCCACCGTATGCACGCCCTCTGCAAGTGCTGGAAGGAGCACCCACAGTCCAGTTTCTGATATTCAAATTGAAGATGTAACTGTTAAAGTACACCAGGATGAGGATATGGGTGTTGCTGGCGCTGAGCAGGAAGTTGACAATGAGGATTCTGATGGTGATGTGGTTTGTTTAAATCAGGCACCGGGGAGACACCTGTTGTCCGTGGGATGAATAAGATCATTGTGATGCCTGGGCAAAATACCAAAAAAGCCACCTCTTCGGTGTGGAATTATTTCTTCACAAATCCGGACAACAGGTGTCAAGCCGTGTGTTGCCTCTGTCAATCTGTAACAAGTAGAGGTAAGGACGTTAACCACCTAGGAACATCCTCCCTTATACGTCACCTGCAGCGCATTCATCAGAAGTCAGTGTCAAGTTGTGAAACTTTGGGTAAGAGCGTAAGCAGTTCACTGACACCTAAATCCGTTCTTCCTCTTGTACCCAAGCTTCTGCAAGCCACACCACCAACTCCCTCAACGTCAACTTCCTCCTCAGTCAGGAACATTAGTAGTCCTGCAGGCCATGTCACTGGCAAGACTGAGGAGTCCTCTCCTAACCAGGATTCCTCTGGAGGATCCTTGAGTGGTACGCCTGCTGTTGCTGCCGCTGCTGTTGTTGTTGCTGGGAGTCGATCTTCATCCCAGAGGGGAAGTCGGAAGACCACTTGTACTACTTCAACTGAGCAATTGACTGTCCAACAGTCCTTTGTGAGGAAGATGAAATATGACAGCAGTCATTCTTTTGCAAAGTGGATAACTGAGGCCTTGACAGCTATGTTGGTGTTAGACGTGAGTCCGGTATCCGCCATTAGTTCAGTGGGACTTAGAGAATTGTTTGAGGTACTATGTCCACGGTATCAAATCCCATCTAGGTTCCACTTCACTAGGCAGTCGATACCGAGAATGTACAGAGACCTCAGAAAAAGTGTCCTCAGTGTCCTACAAAATACAGTTGTACCCACTGTCCACTTAACCATGGACATGTGGACAAGTGGAACAGGGCAGACTAAGGACTATATGACTGTGACAGCCCACTGGGTAGATGTATTGCCTCCCGCAGCAACAACAGCAGCGGCACCAGTAGCAGCATCTCGCAAATGCCAACTCATTCCTAGGCAGGCTACGCTATGTATCACCGCTTTCCTTAAGAGGCACACAGCTGACAACCTCTTACGGAAACTGAGGGACATCATTGCACAATGGCTATCCCCAATAAGACTCTCCTGGGGATTTGTGATATCGGACAATGCCACTAATATTGTGCGTGCATTACATCAGGGCAAATTCCAGCACGTCCCATGTTTTGCACATACATATAATTTGATGGTGCAGAATTTTTAGAAAAATGAGTGGAGCGTGCAGGAGATGCTGTCGGTGGCCCGAAAAATTGCGGGCCACTTTCGGCATTCAGCCACCGTGTGCTAAAGACTGGAGCGCCATCAAACACACCTGAACCTGCGCTGCGATCAACTGAAGCAAGAGGTGGTAACGAGGTGGAATTCAACACTCTATATGCTTTAGAGGATGGAGGAGCAGCAAAAGGCCATTCAAGCCTAAACATTCACCAACGATATAGGCAAAGGAGGGGGAATGAACCTGACTCAAGCGCAGTGGAGAATGATTTCTGTCTTGTGCAAGGCTCTCCAACCCTTCGAACTTGCCACACGTGAAATCAGTTCAGACACTGCCAGCTTGAGTCCAGTCATTCCCCTCATCAGGCTTTTGCAGAAGCAGCTGGAGAAATTGAAGGAGGAGCTAAGACGGAGCGATTCCGCTAAGTATGTGGGACTTGTGGATGGAGCCCTTCATTCGCTTTGCCAGGATTCAAGGGTGGTCAATCTGTTGAAATCAGAGTACTACATTTTAGCCACCGTGCTCAATCCTAGGTTTAAAGCCTATGTTGTATCTCTCTTTCCGGCAGACACAAGTCTGCAGAGGTTCAAAGACCTGCTGGTGACAAAACTGTCAACTCAAGCGAAACGTGACCCATCAACAACTCCTTCACTTTCTCCTGCAACTGGGGCTGCAAGGAAAAGGATAAGATTTCCTAGCCCACCCGCTGGCAGTGATGCTGGACAGTCAGGAGCGAGTGCTGACATCTGGTCCAGACTGAAGGACCTGCCAACGATTACTGACATGTCTACTGTCACTGCATATGATTCTGTCACCATTGTAAGAATGGTGGAGCATTATGTGAGTGACAGCATCCAAGTAGGTATGTCATACAGTCCGTACGTATACTGGCAGGAAAAAGAGGCAATTTGGATGCCCTTGCACAAACTGACTTTATTTTACCTAAGTTGCCCCCCCCCCCCCCCTCCAGTGTGTACTCCAAAAGAGTGATTAGTGCAGCCGGTAACCTTGTCAGCGATCAGCATAGGAGGTTACTTCCACAAAATGTGGAGAAGATGATGTTCATCAAAATGAATTATAAATTCCTCCGGGAAGACCTTTACCAGCAATTGCCTCCAAAAAGTACACAGGAACCTGTAATGGTGGATTCCAGTGGTGATGAATTAATACTCTGTGAGGAGGAGGATGTACACAGTGAAAGGGGTGAGAAATCGGAGGATGAGGATGAGGTCGACATCTTGCATCCGTAGAGTCAGACACTTGTGTCTCTTAGCTTAGTCATAAAGCTACCTCAATGCACCTCTTTTAATTCTTTGCATGATGTGCTGTTTGGAGGCTAGTTTTTTTTTTTTAAGTGCCATCCTTTCTGCCACTGCAGTGCCACTCCTAGAGGAGCCAGGTGTTTGTGCCGCACACTTGTGTCGCTTAGCTTAGTCATACAGCCACCTCGGTGCAACCTTTTGGCCTAAAAACAATATTGGGGGTCATTCCGAGTTGTTCGCTCGTTATTTTTTTCTCGCAACGGAGCGATTAGTCGCTAATGCGCATGCGCAATGTCCGCAGTGCGACTGCGCCAAGTAAATTTGCTATGCAGTTAGGTATTTTACTCACGGCATTACAAGGTTTTTTCTCCGTTCTGGTGATCGTAATGTGATTGACAGGAAGTGGGTGTTTCTGGGCGGAAACTGGCCGTTTTATGGGAGTGTGTGAAAAAACGCTACCGTTTCTGGGAAAAACGCGGGAGTGGCTGGAGAAATGGAGGAGTGTCTGAGCGAACGCTGGGTGTGTTTGTGACGTCAAACCAGGAACGACAAGCACTGAACTGATCGCACTGGAAGAGTAAGTCTCGAGCTACTCAGAAACTGCACAGAGAAGTCTTCTCGCAATATTGCGAATCTTTCGTTCGCAATTTTGATAAGCTAAGATTCACTCCCAGTAGGCGGCGGCTTAGCATGTGCAAAACTGCTTAAAGCAGCTTGCGAGTGAACAACTCAGAATGAGGGCCCTTGTGAGGTGTGACGTGTTCAGAATAGACTGGAAATGAGTGGAAATTAATGTTATTGAGGTAATAATACCGTAGGATCAAAATTACCCCCAAATTGTGTTATTTTAGCTTTTTTATGGGTTTTTTTCAAAACTCATCAAGATCCAAAATCAAAACCAAAACACGAAAGGGTGGTTTTGGTAAAACCAACCCAAAACCAAAACACGAGCGGAAAATTAGAACCAAAACACAAAAAGTGCACGCCGCACATTTCTAGTTTTTGGGGGGCAATTTATTAAAAAAAAAGGCACTGAGCAGCTGAGCTCTCTAGCAATACTTGCCATTTAGATGTCAAGTAGCTCAAGCATTAGTCAGACTCAGGCTTGCAGTTCTAGTTTCAGTAAAATCTAACTTATTAAAAATGAAAGTTTATCAGAAAAAAAATAACAGAAAAACATTTTAACAAAATGCCAGACAGCTGTACATAACAAACAGAAGAGGGGCAGATGTATTAACCTGGAGAAGGCATAAGGAAGTGATAAACCAGCCATAAGTGCAAGGTGATAAACGTACCAGCCAATCAGTTCCTAACTGTCAATTTACATATTGGAGCCGATTGGCTGGTGCATTTATCACCTTGCACTTATCACTGGTTTATCACTCCCTTATGCATTCTCCAGGTTAATACATCTGCCCCAGGCTTCCTTAAGTATTACAGAGGTCCTCTGTAGTAGCTAATTGCTATAGCCAGTAATATGCTTTGATAAATAGGCAAAAGCCGTTAATCAGTTACAGTACATCAATTTGTGCATACTACAGAAAGGAAAAAGGAGACTGGAGAGTGGGAGATACTTTCTCCAAGCAGCGCAGCATTGTTGCGCCATTATAAGCTCTGCAGAACCTATTATATCAGCACAATAATGTTCTGTTTTTTTTTCTGGCAGTAAATCTTAGAGATTTCAGTTTATTTCTCCACTTAAGATAGCACCCACCCTCGCTGTAAGAGTCCATTCACCATATCCACAGAAGCAATGATTTCCTAGTATTTGAAATTGTGCTTTTGAAGGCTACATAAAGAATTAATGTGATATCTGCCAGATTTCACAAATAAAGAACTCACTTAAGGTTTCCAGTGCTAGAAGAATAAACTGGACGCCAATAGTTCGGTCACGGCCCGCTACTTCTGATTTCTAGTTATTTTTCTGCTTTCCAAATGTAAACTCAGTTGTGTGATCTGGAATGGCAGGCAATCATAGTTTTGAAAGACTGGTGTCATCAGGTTTAATTAATGCTATCCGTTTCTTTCACGTCTCCCAGTTTCCTTGTTGACAGCCCCCAGAATGCCTGACAGTTTAGCTGTGTAAAACAGATGTTACTGTATTGCTGTTTTGGCAGTTTCTATTTCATACGTATTTCGACATGCTACTAATAAAATATAAAACACTTGTCTTATTAAATGTTTTCAAACAAGGTTTCCAATGCAGCAAACATTATATGTTGCATTGAAAATCGGTGGTCATGAAGCATTTCAAATAGAGTTCAAAAGAGTCATAAACAACATAATTAGAGAAGGGGTTGTCAAAAAGTTGACAATCAAAAATTGGAGCTCTCCTTCCCCCAGGTGCCACCTGAAGTAGAGATGAGCGGGTTCGGTTCCTCGGAATCCGAACCCCCCCGAACTTCAGCCTTTTTACACGGGTCCGAGGCAGACTCGGATCTTCCCGCCTTGCTCGGTTAACCCGAGCGCGCCCGAACGTCATCATCCCGCTGTCGGATTCTCGCGAGACTCGGATTCTATATAAGGAGCCGTGCGTCGCCGCCATTTTCACACGTGCATTGAGATTGATAGGGAGAGGAAGTGGCTGGCGTCCTCTCCGTTTAGATAGAGAGTGAGACACTTGATTTACTAGTAATTTAATTTTAGTAATTTTGGGGAGCATTAGGAGTACTCAGAGAGTGCAGAGTTTTGCTGATAGTTATACTAGTGACCACCAGTTTTATTTATTATTTAAAATCCGTTCTCTGCCTGAAAAAAAAACGATACACAGTCACATACCATATCTGTGCTCAGCCTCAGTGTGCTGCATGATAATATCATCTATGTATATCTGACTGTGCTGAGTGCTCACTGCTCACACAGCTTAATTGTGGGGGAGACTGGGGAGCAGTTATAGCAGGAGTACATAACAGTGCACACTTTTGCTGCCAGTGTGACTGACCAGTGACCACCAGTACATTGTCTGCCTGAAAAAGTTAAACACTCGTGTGGTGTTTTTTTTTTATTCTATAAACGCATTCTGCTGACAGACAGTGTCCAGCAGGTCCGTCATTCATTATATTATAATATATACCTGCAGTAGTGATATATATATATTTTTTATATCATTATCATCCAGTCTATACTAGCAGACGCAGTACGGTAGTCCACGGCTGTAGCTACCTCTGTGTCGGCAGTCGCTCGTCCATAATTGTATACCTACCTGTGGTGGGTTTTTTTTTCTATCTTCTTCATACTAGTAGTTTAGGAGTCTGCTGACAGTGTCCAGCAGGTCCGTCATTATATAATATATACCTGTCCTGCAGTAGTGATATATATATATTTTTTTTATATCATCATCATCCAGTCTATACTAGCAGACGCAGTACGGTAGTCCACGGCTGTAGCTACCTCTGTGTCGGCAGTCACTCGTCATCCATAAGTATACTAGTATCCATCCATCTCCATTGTTTACCTGAGGTGCCTTTTAGTTGTGCCTATTAAAATATGGAGAACAAAAATGTTGAGGTTCCAAAAATAGGGAAAGATCAAGATCGACTTCCACCTCGTGCTGAAGCTGCTGCCACTAGTCATGGCCGAGACGATGAAATGCCATCAACGTCGTCTGCCAAGGCCGATGCCCAATGTCATAGTACAGAGCATGTAAAATCCAAAACACCAAATATCAGTAAAAAAAGGACTCAAAAATCTAAAATAAAATCGTCGGAGGAGAAGCGTAAACTTGCCAATATGCCATTTACCACACGGAGTGGCAAGGAACGGCTGAGGCCCTGGCCTATGTTCATGGCTAGTGGTTCAGCTTCACGTGAGGATGGAAGCACTCAGCCTCTCGCTAGAAAAATGAAAAGACTTAAGCTGGCAAAAGCACAGCAAAGAACTGTGCGTTCTTCGAAATCACAAATCCACAAGGAGAGTCCAATTGTGTCGGTTGCGATGCCTGACCTTCCCAACACTGGACGTGAAGAGCATGCGCCTTCCACCATTTGCACGCCCCCTGCAAGTGCTGGAAGGAGCACCCGCAGTCCAGTTCCTGATAGTCAGATTGAAGATGTCAGTGTTGAAGTACACCAGGATGAGGAGGATATGGGTGTTGCTGGCGCTGGGGAGGAAATTGACCAGGAGGATTCTGATGGTGAGGTGGTTTGTTTAAGTCAGGCACCCGGGGAGACACCTGTTGTCCGTGGGAGGAATATGGCCATTGACATGCCTGGTGAAAATACCAAAAAAATCAGCTCTTCGGTGTAGAAGTATTTCAACAGAAATGCGGACAACATTTGTCAAGCCGTGTGTTGCCTTTGTCAAGCTGTAATAAGTAGGGGTAAGGACGTTAACCACTCCCTTATACGTCACCTGCAGCGCATTCATCATAAGTCAGTGACAAGTTCAAAAACTTTGGGCGACAGCGGAAGCAGTCCACTGACCAGTAAATCCCTTCCTCTTGTAACCAAGCTCACGCAAACCACCCCACCAACTCCCTCAGTGTCAATTTCCTCCTTCCCCAGGAATGCCAATAGTCCTGCAGGCCATGTCACTGGCAATTCTGACGAGTCCTCTCCTGCCTGGGATTCCTCCGATGCATCCTTGCGTGTAACGCCTACTGCTGCTGGCGCTGCTGTTGTTGCTGCTGGGAGTCGATGGTCATCCCAGAGGGGAAGTCGTAAGACCACTTTTACTACTTCCACCAAGCAATTGACTGTCCAACAGTCCTTTGCGAGGAAGATGAAATATCACAGCAGTCATCCCGCTGCAAAGCGGATAACTGAGGCCTTGGCATCCTGGGCGGTGAGAAACATGGTTCAGGTATCCATCATTACTGCAGAGCCAACTATAGACTTGTTTGAGGTACTGTGTCCCCGGTACCAAATACCATCTAGGTTCCATTTCTCTAGGCAGGCAATACCGAAAATGTACACAGACCTCAGAAAAAGACTCACCAGTGTCCTAAAAAATGCAGTTGTACCCAATGTCCACTTAACCACGGACATGTGGAGCAGGGCAGACTCAGGACTATATGACTGTGACAGCCCACTGGGTAGATGTATTGACTCCCGCCGCAAGAACAGCAGCGGCGGCACCAGTAGCAGTATCTCGCAAACGCCAACTCTTTCCTAGGCAGGCTACGCTTTGTATCACCGCTTTCCAGAATACGCACACAGCTAAAAACCTCTTACGGCAACTGAGGAAGATCATCGCAGAATGGCTTACCCCAATTGGACTCTCCTGTGGATTTGTGGCATCGGACAACGCCAGCAATATTGTGCGAGCATTAAATCTGGGCAAATTCCAGCACGTCCCATGTTTTGCACATACCTTGAATTTGGTGGTGCAGAATTATTTAAAAAACGACAGGGGCGTGCAAGAGATGCTGTCGGTGGCCAGAAGAATTGCGGCACACTTTCGGCGTACAGGCACCACGTACAGAAGACTGGAGCACCACCAAAAACGCCTGAACCTGCCCTGCCATCATCTGAAGCAAGAAGTGGTAACGAGGTGGAATTCAACCCTCTATATGCTTCAGAGGTTGGAGGAGCAGCAAAAGGCCATTCAAGCCTATACAACTGAGCACGATATAGGAGGTGGAATGCACCTATCTCAAGCGCAGTGGAGAATGATTTCAACGTTGTGCAAGGTTCTGCAACCTTTTGAACTTGCCACACGTGAAGTCAGTTCAGACACTGCCAGCCTGAGTCAGGTCATTCCCCTCATCAGGCTTTTGCAGAAGAAGCTGGAGACATTGAAGGAGGAGCTAACACAGAGCGATTCCGCTAGGCATGTGGGACTTGTGGATGGAGCCCTTAATTCGCTTAACAAGGATTCACGGGTGGTCAATCTGTTGAAATCAGAGCACTACATTTTGGCCACCGTGCTCGATCCTAGATTTAAAACCTACCTTGGATCTCTCTTTCCGGCAGACACAAGTCTGCAGGGGTTCAAAGAACTGCTGGTGAGAAAATTGTCAAGTCAAGCGGTACGCGACATGTCAACATCTCCTCCTTCACATTCTCCCGCAACTGGGGGTGCAAGGAAAAGGCTCAGAATTCCGAGCCCACCCGCTGGCGGTGATGCAGGGCAGTCTGGAGCGACTGCTGATGCTGACATCTGGTCCGGACTGAAGGACCTGCCAACGATTACGGACATGTCGTCTACTGTCACTGCATATGATTCTCTCACCATTGAAAGAATGGTGGAGGATTATATGAGTGACCGCATCCAAGTAGGCACGTCAGACAGTCCGTACTTATACTGGCAGGAAAAAGAGGCATTTTGGAGGCCCTTGCACAAACTGGCTTTATTCTACCTAAGTTGCCCTCCCACAAGTGTGTTCTCCGAAAGAGTGTTTAGTGCCGCCGCTCACCTTGTCAGCAATCAGCGTACGAGGTTACATCCAGAAAATGTGGAGAAGATGATGTTCATTAAAATGAATTATAATCAATTCCTCCGTGGAGACATTCACCAGCAGCAATTGCCTCCACAAAGTACACAGGGAGCTGAGATGGTGGATTCCAGTGGGGACGAATTGATAATCTGTGAGGAGGGGGATGTACACGGTGATATATCGGAGGATGATGATGAGGTGGACATCTTGCCTCTGTAGAGCCAGTTTGTGCAAGGAGAGATTAATTGCTTCTTTTTTGGTGGGGGTTCAAACCAATCCGTCATTTCAGTCACAGTCGTGTGGCAGACCCTGTCACTGAAATGATGGGTTGGTTAAAGTGTGCATGTCCTGTTTATACAACATAAGGGTGGGTGGGAGGGCCCAAGGACAATTCCATCTTGCACCTCTTTTTTCTTTCATTTTTCTTTGCGTCATGTGCTGTTTGGGGAGTGTTTTTTGGAAGGGCCAGCCTGCGTGATACTGCAGTGCCACTCCTAGATGGGCCAGGTGTTTGTGTCGGCCACTAGGGTCGCTTAGCTTACTCACACAGCTACCTCATTGTGCCTCTTTTTTTCTTTGCGTCATGTGCTGTTTGGGGAGTATTTTTTGGAAGGGCCATCCTGCGTGACACTGCAGTGCCACTCCTAGATGGGCCAGGTGTTTGTGTCGGCCACTTGGGTCGCTGAGCTTAGTCATCCAGCGACCTCGGTGCAAATTTTAGGACTAAAAATAATATTGTGAGGTGTGAGGTGTTCAGAATAGACTGAAAATGAGTGGAAATTTTGGTTATTGAGGTTAATAATATGTTGGGATCAAAATGACCCCCAAATTCTATGATTTAAGCTGTTTTTTAGGGTTTTTTGAAAAAAACACCCGAATCCAAAACACACCCGAATCCGACAAAAAAAATTCGGTGAGGTTTTGCCAAAACGCGTTCGAACCCAAAACACGGCCGCGGAACCGAACCCAAAACCAAAACCCGAAAAATTTCCGGTGCACATCTCTAACCTGAAGCTGAGAGCTGGAGCACATGCCTGAATATATTGATAACCCACAATGCAACTATAGATCAATGGGTGGATTCAGTATGTATTTACCGTCCGGCGGGATGCCAGCTGTCCATATCTAGACAGCGGCATCCCGCTCACCAGTATGCCGGCAGCGGGGCGAGCTCAAAGAATCCCCTTGCAGACTCGCTGCACTAGCCGCACTGCGGGCTTAGTGGCTTGCTACGCCCGCCTCAGGATCTATTCCCACTCTATAGGTGTCGTGGACATCCATGAGTGGGAATAGTCCTGTGTTGGCGGGTATCCGGCTGGTGGTATTGTCGGCTGACAGGATTCTGGCGTCGGCATCCTGAACACTGTGATCCTGACAGCTGGCAAATTGAACGTATCCCCAATGGGTGGCCCGCAACTCAACAGGTTTCCTAGAGTGTATAACAAGCACTTTGGGCCTCACAGCTTCTAGAAAAGTGCATTTGTTTCCTATCATATACTGTATTTGTTCAGATAGGGTAAGATGTCAAGGGGAGCAGACAAGGGTTGAATGGGGCTACCGATCAGCCCAGGCATTCATTCTGTGCACACTCCCTACTGCAGGTGCACATACATATGGAAAAAGGATTGGCCACAAATTACCGGGCATGGTCTCACATTACATCTGCCTTTGAGCAGCTTCCCAAGCTGGCAGCTAAGCAATGTGACAACATGACATCAGCAAATTACATAACGGCTGTTAGATGAGCAGTTGCGCCGGGAAGCACCAGGGCTCCGGACAGCCAGAACACACCTGAACTTTGGGAGTCCGAGTCTCAGCTTGGGTCACTTTGGGGTTTCGAGTCGTACCGAGTCCTGGCTCAGGTCATCCCACCAAGTTCAGATCTCGGATATAAAAACTTAATCTCATGTGTTTTGGATTGAATGTAAGTCCCTCTCTTGTGATTTCAGGTGCCATTGCAGTTTTTAGCAATTTTTTAAAGAAATCCAGATCCAAAAACACACCCAGAACACTTCAGGGTGATTTTGCCAAAACAAAAACATAATGCTGATTTAGAACAAACACAAAAACATGGGGGTCTGAACACATCTTCAGTTCAAAAGCTGGATACCATTTAGGAAGCACCAGCAACAACAGACCATGGTTGACTAGCAAGTAAGGACATGGTCTGTAAACAAGTTGTGTATTCCAATGTATGGAACTGATTCACTAATTTGAATAGATGCAGATCAGTGTCATATAGGGGCAGATTTGTTAATATATTCCATTTCCCCCCAATAAGCTTAATTTCTTATTGACTATTGCCGCATAACATCTCTGTATTGCTGATAAGAGTCTATCCCGGCAAAAAAGTAAGGTGAATTTTTGAACCCTACATGTCTAGTGTGAATATGCATCCATCTGGTGGAGAAATAGCTAAACTCATCTTTTTGCAGCACTTCTTTTGAGATTATTTAGAGAGTGCCATTTTAATGCATGGCCCCAATCCTTAATTAATGCGTCAATCCTTCAATAATACCCATTAAATGTTGTCCCCCCCCCCCCCTAAGAAAAAAAAAAACAGTACTAGTGCTCAAAGGTGGTGCTGGGGACACAACAGCAGGGAGCCCACACATCACTGGCCACACCCACCCACCACTGACCACACCTACTGTACACACGTCCTCCTCTTCTCATGATAGATAATTGATCAGTTTTCACTCCAGGCCCAGTGGCCCATAATCCGTCTCCGGTGACTGGGTCGTAATGTTTGTCAGCACTAACCTGTTTAGCACAGGCTAAAATTCCTTAGGGGATTCCAGAAAATTAAGCAGAAAGAAAAGTTCAACCCAAAACTAAAAATGTTGGATTGTACCATATGTATAATTCTCTTTTACTCATCAAATAATTGCATTCTAATCAAAAACATTGTTTCCTTTTCTGTTCCAATCTTCATCAAACAATAACAAAACTTTTCATTTACATAATTCTGTATTCTGTATATTGACTGATCTGTCAAAAGTAAAATATAAATATAAGAAAATGCCAAATGCGCTAATCTTTGCTAATGCAATTTGAAATGCACTTTGAATCTCAAATCTTTTTTTCTGGCAGTAAAGTAATATGGATCATTTCCAGCTGTTATGTCATGACCATAATGTTTCATATGTGGTTGCAGATGAGCGTGGAATATTCATCAAACACTACTGAGCCATACAGTAGACTGAATCAAGGGTAGTGATTACAGAAACACAGTAGGAGACAGATGGAAGAAACGTAAGAGTTAAATGTTAGTACTCCCTGAAGAATAGGCAGATTGCAAATTTAAAAAAAATTATATATATATATATATATATATATATATATAAAATGTGTGTGAATTGAAGAAAATATGTAGTAAACTAGATTTTTTTTATTAAACGGGATAAACCTTGTATTTATTTAGAAAACAAACTCATTTTGCCAATTACTACTATGGGTACAGAACACAAAGGATCACAATCCAACTGATTTACAAATCCAGACAAGTCCTCTTGACATACAGTACTGATACTGTCCAAAGATTTCTAAGAACCAACAGCCATGGTGTTGACTAATGATTATACCCTATTTACACCAAAGTCCAGAGTCTGACCTGGGATTTGGTACACTGGGGCAGATGTATTAAGCCTGGAGAAGTGATAAAGCAGTGATAAGTGCAAGGTGATAATGCACCAGCCAATCAGCTCCAATATGTATATTTACAGGAGCTGATTGGCTGGTGCGTTATCATCCTTGAACTATCACTGCTTTATCAGTTCTCCAAGCTAAAACATCTGCCCCACTGTTCCAAACCGGGTAAGTCCCGGGACACCTTAATCCCTAGTTGGCACCATTCACACTGCACCTGTGTGCACTGGAACTCTTCTGCCGGCGCTTGGAGATGATGAAACACTTTTCTATGGTGATGTTATGCACACCAGTGCCTGCAGGAATGTACTGGTGTCTGAACTGTTATGCACACCAGTGCCTGCAGGAATGTACTGGTGTTTGAACTGTTATGCACACCAGTGCCTGCAGGAATGTACTGGTGTTTGAACTGTTATGCACACCAGTGCCTGCAGGAATGTACTGGTGTCTGAACGGATAGGGATGCAAAACAAATGAACTCACAGACAGACTGGGGAATATGACATTACGTACACAGAAGGTGATAGGGTAACAAAATAAACACAAAGTGAACAGAGAAGCCCAGAGGCTACGAAACTGGGTGTCTTCCTAGTATTAGTAATGCTCAGATGGAAAAAGCAAGATGTTGTGTTTTAATACGTAGAGAACCCGAAATGCTGTTGCTAAGGGCAACAGCAAAACCCTAAAGGGTTACCAACGGGTGTGGCAGTAAACTCCTTGGTCAGAGATGGAATGATAGACACAAGGAGAGTCTCCACAATCCTAATCCTCACTTGCAGTGCACAGGTTCACCTTACTGCCACTAAACTGACACCTGAACTCCTTGCACAGTGAGACAGGATTTAGGCAGGCAAATCTGAGAATACAGCCGCAAACTTGCTAAGTTCACAGAGTAGCAAAAGAACCCCAGCAAGTTAAACGACTGACTCCAGTCTTACTGCTAGGTCTGGATTGGCAGAGTGTAGTACCCAATCCCCAGGCCTATTTGCAGTAAGCAACAACAAATACAAAGCTACACAGTACTGGCTAACTTTCAGGAACTGACTAACCAACAAAGATTCAGCAGCATCTGCTTAACCTGAGAAGAGGCCTTATATAGCAGGTGCTGTCCACGCCCCACTCAGACCTCACAGACTGTGAGCACAAAAACCAGCACCGGATCCCCTGCCGTGCACAGAGCCTGTAACCACTGCACAGCAAAAGACCCGAACCGGAGTATCAGCTGCGCTCAGGTTATTCTGCTAGCACTTGTCTCCCGGTTGCCTTGATGACGTGGCAGCACAGGGCAGGAGACCCTAACAGGTGAAACACCTTTCTTTTCAGTTAATTATGGCAATCAAAAATTAAGATGGAAGTCCAGGAACAGCGCATTTTGTCCCTCCTGGAGTGAGTCATATTGGTAGGTATGGTGTTAGGACTATGGGCCTAATTCAGACCTGATCGGTGCTGTGTATTTTCGCACAGCAGCCAATCAGGTCTGAACCGCGCCGGCGCATGCTAGACAGCCGACAGCTGTCACAGCCCTGTGATCGCCTCTTCCTGATTGACAGGCAGAGCCGGTTGCTGGGTGGGAGGGGGCGGGCCGGCGGCGTTTGGCCGCCATTTAGGGAGCGTGATCAGGGCAACGCAGGTGTGCCCGGACCATTGGGGGCGGACCACGGTAGCTGCGACCCTCACAGCGACGAGTAGCTCCTGCCAGCGTGCCAGACAGAAGGGGTAGGGCCTGACATGCGGGGCGGACTAGCCCTATGCTGGGCGTCCCCCCGCATGGCTGTGTGACTGATCGTAGATGTGCTAAATTTAGCACATCTACGATCTGGTCTGAATTAGGCCTTATGGGGGTCATTCCGAGTTGATCGCTAGATAAAAATGTTTGCAGTGCAGCGATTAAGTAAAAAAGTGGCACTTCTGCGTATGCGGCGCAATGCGCACGCGCAACGTACTTTCTCAACAGCCGATGTAGTTTTGCACAAGATCTAGCAAGGCTTTTCATTCGTAATATCTGCCGCAGAGTGATTGACATGAAGTGGGCATTTCTGGGTGTCAACTGACCGTTTTCAAGGAGTGTTCGGAAAAACGCAGGCGTGCCAGGGAAAACGCAGGCATGGCTCGGAGAATGCAGGGCGTGTTTGTGACGTCAAATCCGGAACTAAACAGTCTGAAGTGATCGCAAGCGCTGAGTAGATCTGGAGCTGCTCTAAAACTGCACAATTTTTTTTGTAGCCGCTCTGCGATCCTTTCGTTCGCACTTCTGCTAAGCTAAAATACACTCCCAGTGGGAGGCGGCATAGCGTTTGCATGGCTGCTAAAAACTTCTAGCAAACGATCAACTCGGAATGACCCCCAATGTCTTTATGTTTTCTAACCTGTAGTACCTCTGTGCTACCAGAGATACTACTGATACATTTGGACATTTTTTCCTCACATGCCGGAGTTATTCTGTCTGCCTCATTTAGTCACCCAGAGCCGGCCATAGGCATAGGCAAACTAGGCAATTGCCTAGGGCATTTGATATGCCTAGGGGCATCAGCAGCTTCTGCTGATTAAAATGATATGCGGCATGGCTATATTCTGTGTGTAGCATTTCATATGCAGATATGCAGACATAGTCTCACACAGTATATAAGGCATGCTGCAAATCAGATGCACTTTCATTTAAAAAGGTGCCAGATGTTAGCATTGAGGAAAGATTTATGAGGACACATCTGTATCCAAGCAGAGGCAGATGTCACATTGTTAGTGGTAGTGTGATTGCTGTGTGCATGTGAGTGGGTTGGTTGTGCAGTAGTGTTCGGAATATGTGTAAGGAGCATTATGTGTGTCATGTAAAAATGCATTAATAATGTGCAACATATGTGTAAGGGGCACTATGCATGTCATTATGTGTATAAGGGCACTAATAATGTGCGGCATATGTGTAACAGGGTACTACTGTATGTGTGTCATTATGTGTATAGGGGCAATAATAATATGCAGCAAATGTGTAGGGGGCACTATGTGGGTCATGTGTATAAGGGCATTAATAATGTGCGGAATATGTGTAAGGGACATTATGTGTAAAAGGGCATTACTAAATGTTGTCATAATGCGTAAGGCGCATTATGTTTATAAGGACATTTAATAATGTGTCTCATATGTGTAAGGGGCATTACTGTGTGGAATTATGGTGGTCATTCCAAGTTGATCGCTAGCTAGCAGTTTTTAGCAGCCGTGCAAACGCTATGTCGCCTCCCACTGGGAGTGTATTTTAGCTTAGCAGAAGTGTGAACGGTTGTAACGCAGAGTGGCTACAAAATAAATTTGTGCAATTTCAGAGTAGCTTCAAACCTACTCAGTGCTTGCGATCACTTCAGACCATCCAGTTCCTGATTTGACGTCACAAACATGCCCTGCTTTCTCCCAGCCACGCCTGCGATTTTCCTGGCACGCCTGCGTTTTTCCGAACACTCCCTGAAAACGGTCAGTTGACACCCAGAAATGCCCCCTTCCTGTCAATCACTCTGCGGCAGCCAGTGCGACTGGAAAGCATCGCTAGACCCTGTGTGAAACTACATTGTTCGTTGTAATAGTACGTCGCGCGTGCGCATTGCGCCTAGTAAGCATGAGCAGAAGTGCCGTTTTTTTTGCCTCATCACTGCACAGCGAACGAATGCAGCTAGCGAACAACTCGGAATGACCCCCAGTGTGTATAAATGCATTACTAATGTGTGGCATTATGTGTATAAGGTGCTCTACTATGTGGCGTTGCGTATATAAAGGGCACTACTGTGTCGTGTAATGTGAATAAAGAGCAATAGGGTGTGATGTAATGTGAATAAGGGGCTCTACTGTGAGGAGTAACGTTTATAAGGTAAAGTGATACTACTGTGGGATGTAATATGAATTATGGACACTATCGCATGATCAAATGTGAATGAAGTTGCAGTACTGTGTGGCGTAATTGGAATTGGGGTTACTATTGTGTGGCCATGCCCGTTTCCAGCAAAAACACACCCCTTTTTGGGCTTTGCGCCGAATGTGCAAACTGTTCCTATTTAAAATATAGGGGGTACAAACACCAAAATAAGGACTGCTATGGGTGAGGGGTGATGGTGCTGGGAAAGAGGTGCAAGGTCAGAGGCGGAACCAGCGGTGGTGCTAGGGGGCACCAGCCAAAATCTTGCCTAGGGCATCATATTGGTTAGGGCTGGCTCTGTAGTCACCTGTACCTGCGTCACTTTTATATACTATACTGTAGCCCAGGGGTGGGGAACCTCCGGCCCGCGGGCCGTATAAGGCCCGCGAAGCCGTTTGCTCCGGCCCACCCGCTTCTGTCAATGAGACACGCCGCCGCTCAGTCCGGCGGCAGCGTGTCTCAGCTGTCAGGACAGAGAGGAGAGCGCGGCGATGTTGGATGACGGCGGCGGCGTGTAGGACTTCAAACTAGCCGCCGCTTCGTGAGCCAATAAGAGCTCGCGGACCGACATCCAATCAGGAGCCGCGGCTGCCGGCCCGCGAGCTCTGATTGGCTCTCGCACTGGCGGCTGGTTTGAAGTCCTACACGCCGCCGCTGCCACCCGACATAGCCGCGCTCTCCTCCCTGTCAGCAAGCAGCGGTAAGCAGCACGGGGGGGGGGCATCTGTATACCATGCACGGGGGGGGCATCTGTATACCTGGCACTGTGGGGACATCTGTATAGCTGGCACTGTGGGGGCATCTGTATAGCTGGCACTGTGGGGACATCTGTATACCTGGCACTGTGGGGACATCTGTATAGCTGGCACTGTGGGGGCATCTGTATAGCTGGCACTGTGGGGGCATGTGTGTAGCTGGCACTGTGGGGGCATGTGTGTACCTTGCACTGTGGGGGCATCTGTATAGCTGGCACTGTGGGGGCATCTGTATAGCTGGCACTGTGGGGACATCTGTATAGCTGGCACTGTAGGGGTATCTGTGTACCTGGCACTGTGGGGGCATCTGTATAGCTGGCACTGTGGAGGCATATGTATAGCTGGCACTGTGGGGGCATCTGTATACCTGGCACTGTGGGGGCATTTGTATAGCTGTCACTGTGGGGGCATCTGTGTACCTGGCACTGTGGGGGCATCTGTGTACCTGGCACTGTGGGGGCATCTGTGTACCTGGCACTGTGGGGGCATCTGTATAGCTGGCACTGTGGGGGCATCTGTATAGCTGGCACTGTGGGGGCATCTGTATAGCTGGCACTGTGGGAGTATCTGTGTACCTGGCACTGTGGGGGCATCTGTGTACCTGGCACTGTGGGGGCATCTGTATAGCTGGCACTGTGGGGGCATCTGTATAGCTGGCACTGTGGGGGCATCTGTATACCTGGCGCTGTGGGGGGCATCTGTATACCTGGCACTGTGGGGACATCTGTGTACCTGGCACTATGGGGGCATCTGTATAGCTGGCACTATGGGGGCATCTGTATAGCTGGCACTGTGGGGGCATCTGTATAGCTGGCACTGTGGGGGCATCTGTATACCTGGCGCTGTGGGGGGCATCTGTATACCTAGCACTGTGGGGGCATATGTATACCTAGCACTGTGGGGGCATATGTATACCTGGCACTGTGAGGGGCATATGTATACCTGGCACGGTGAGGGGCATTTGTATACCTGGCACGGTGGGGGGCATTTGTATACCTAGCACTGTGGGGGGCATTTGTATACCTGGCACTGTGGGGGCATCTGTATACCTGGCACGGTGGGGGCATATGTATACCTGGCACGGTGAGGGGCATATGTATACCTGGCACGGTGAGGGACATTTGTATACCTGGCACGGTGAGGGACATTTGTATACTTGGCACTGTGAGGGGCATTTGTATGCCTGGCACTGTGGGGGCAATTGTGGATCTGGCACTGCACTATTGGGGGCATATGTGTATCACGTCCCATTTTAACTGGCCATACCCATTTTTTACCTCTAAGGGGCAGACCTACTGGGGGGCAGGGTAATTTTTTTAAATTGAGAATTTTTGTATGGCCCTCGAAGGATTTTATAAATATCCAAATGGCCCTCCCTAGAAAAAAGGTTCCCCACCCCTGCTGTAGCCCTATTGTTTTGTAAGCATGCAAACACTTGTATTACAACCACCTACACCTTCCACACAATCCTAATGCAGTTTGTGTACCGTTGGTCTGTTCTTTAAATTAGTACATAAAAATAAAGGATTACTAGCTCACATTACATGTGTTTAGTAACACACCATTATACATGTATGATATGTAGTCATAGGAATATGTGTCTTAAGAGGTATTATATTCAAAAACATTGTGCAGATGATGCACAGTGATGCCGATGTGCATTTTGCTTTACTAAAGCTTTCTCAAGGCTATGGGGGTCATTCTGAGTTGATCGCTCGCTAGCAGTTTTAGCAGCCGTGCAAACGCATTGTCACCGCCCACCGGGGAGTGTATTTTCGCTTTGCAGAAGTGCGAACGCCTGTTCAGCAGAGCGCCTGCAAAAACATTTTGTGCAAAACAAGACCAGCCCTGGACTTACTCTTCATGTGCGTTGATTTTAACGTTGGAGGGATGGCTTTTGACGTCACACACCCGCCCAGCGATCGCCCAGCCTCGCCTGCGTTTTCCCCAGCACGTCTTCGTTTTTTCCACACACTCCCAGAAAACGGTCAGTTGACACCCAGAAACGCCCTCTTTCTGTCAATCTTCCTGCGTTGTGCCGTGTGACTGAAAGCTTTGCTAGAAGCTGTGCAAAACCACAAAGGACTTTGTACCCGTACATTGCGCGTGCGCATTGCGGTACATACGCATGCGCAGAAATGCCGATTTTTAGCCTGATCGCTGCGCTGCGAACAACGGCAGCTAGCGATCAACTCGAAATGACCCCTTATATATATAGCATTATGTAACTATTGTAATCACCAGTTTATAACACTGCTATCAAGACAAAATGTTTATAGGGCTGAGAATAGAGAAATGTAACATCTTACAGTATTTAAATTCATATCAACAATAATTTTGATATTTTAAGGTATAACAACACAATTTTGAATAAAGATGACTCATAGCATTGTTTCCTTTAAATATATTCTTTATTCACACACAAAATGTTCTCCTTTTTTCAACATGTTATTCTATTTCTATAATCTATATATACTTTGCTTTGTTAGATCCTAATATGGGGTTCTATTTGAGACACCATTTTAAATAATAAAAATGTATATGTAATATGTGTGTATGTGTGTATATATATATATATATATATATATATATATATATATCTCACATGTGGGTATTGATATCTTTTCAATTCTAAATATTTTTATTAATATTTTATCAATATTTTTTTTAATAAACATTGATGGCCAATATATCAGTCCACCAATGATTGGAACATTGCGACCATCTCAACTTTACATTTTCCCAGCAACTACTCCTCTCTGCAGCCTCCAGGTGAACACAGGAAGCACAGGGCATAACCCCAGCGGCTGCTAATCTCTGCAACTGTGGGGTGGGTGCTTCCGCCAGGCTGCCTGTTCAGCAGTGATCAGGCACTGGGGGAGAGATCAAGAAAACAGAGTGGCCGGGAGGTCCCTCTGAGAGTGACATCTACTGGAAGGTTTTCTTCAAGTAGCCGCACATTGGGAGTTTCTGACTGGTTGTATCAGACGTGACCACGTTAGGGAAAGGCCAAACTGGAGTGGTCGCATCTAATGCGACCACACTAGGCAAGTGGTTAAAACTCATTGAGAAATGTCCTTCTCTGCAAAACTGCAACTAGTTTAATGCTTTCCAAAGGACAAGTACGATTACCCCCCCGCTGTGCTGGGGAAAGATTCTAAATGTTTCAGAGGAATGAAAATTATATATATATATATATATATACACAGTGTAGATACAGCCCGGCACTCCTGTTGAAATGAGTAATGTTTGCCCCGGTGCCCTCCGTATACAATCAGGATACAAGAAAACAAACCAGCGGCACTCAGGGTCTTGTGGAGTAGTAAATTTGTATTAAGGCATCAATGGAAAGGACATCAACGTTTCGGGGAATTAAACCCCTTTGTCAAGATCTTGACAAAGGGGTTTAATTCCCCGAAACGTTGATGTCCTTTCCATTGATGCCTTAATACAAATTTACTACTCCACAAGACCCTGAGTGCCGCTGGTTTGTTTTCTTTATATATATATATATATATATATATATACCCCCTTATACAAACCAAAAGATGAATATAAAAATGTGTCGTCTCCAGTGGAGAGATTTTACCTAAAGGCTGCTGCAGGACCAGGCAGCCCAGCCAGTGCCAGTCTCTCACCTTCACGCTGGAAGGAGTCACCACTGGTCTTCTTCACCCCGTATCTCATTTAAAAATGTAATTCTGTAAAAAGAAATCTCAATGCTGCACTGCTCTGCAAAATACGCGCATACTATACAGTAGATTAGCTGAAGGCTGCATAAGCCTGAGGCCATATAAGAGCCCAACTTTTGGTGATTGGTTGTTTTATGACTAAGCAGTTGCTAGGCAGATCATATTTCCGGTGGTTTTTTCCTATAGGAACAGAGGGTTGTCCGTCAAGCTTTAAGGGGTTGGTCTCAGGATAGTATATAGGGCAGGGTCATGTGCCTCTGACTTCCTCTTGCCATTTATTGTATGGTTGGTTCTATATTGGAGTGGTAGAAGGGACCTTCTGACGTACCTGGGGGAGGAGACACGTCACCAGGGGGAGGAGCTGCGGCCGAACAAGGTACCCGAAAAGTACCTTCGCTCGCCACCTAATTACTAAAGGTAATAGTTGGTGGTGTGGATACTAGACCAACTGTACCGCTGGTGTAGCTCCTCCCCCTTGTGTCATGGCTCCTCCCCCTGACTGAAAAGGTCCCTTAGGCTACTTGGATCTAGCCTCTACCTTTATTGTATGGCCCAGGACAGCTGAGTATATTTTCCTCTCATACATTGTGCTTTGCTCTTTATTTGTTCCCATTTGTTTTATTTGTGGTAAATTTATACTGCTTCCCTTGTCTAGCCATCCCTGTAATTCCTCCCCTGTACTGTGCCTTGGTCCGGTTCCCTTACAATGCCGCGTCCCCGACGATGCGCTCCCCCCCTCCCGCCGCCTTGTGGAAGCCGCAGGCACCCCTCGCCCGCGGTCACGGAGTTTGGCCCCCCGCAGGTTGGCCAGGCAGCGGTTGTATCGCGGTGGGGTCGGGCCGCTGCGGCCCGCGCCCCAGCCAGCAGTGGTGGTGCGGCCGGCGGCCGCTCGGGCCGTGCTACGGCGGAGGACGTCGCGGCCGGGCTCCGGCCGTTGGCGACCCCGGAGGCCTCTGTGCGCCGGGCGGCTCCCTCGCCCGGCGCGTCAAGCTGCGGCGCGTCTTCCCTTCCCCTCCCGGCGGCTCCGGCCAGCGGCGCGGGCGCCCACGTGGTGCCTGGCGTCCGCGGGCTGCGGGGGGTGGGGGGGAGCACTCACTGCCGGGGGGTGCAGATTTTGGGGGGTTGCTGGGAACTCCTGCGCCATCAATTCCATGGGCTACTGCGGCGGGGGGGCTGTTTTCCCCCGCATATATGGTTGGGGATGGGGTTGTTAGGACGGGCCCCAGTACATTGGGGGGGGTGGAGTTTTCGCGGATTGCTGGGGCCCCCCGCGCAGTTTCAGTGTTGGGGTCCCCAGCGGGGGTTCTTGCAGCGGGGGCGTTTCCTTTGGGCTCCCGGTCACCCGTTGGGTATATTGCGCGTCAGCATCCCCGGGCGTCGATCTCCAGGCTCTCCCCCCCCCCCCCCCCCGGCTCGGTGGGGGCGGTACAGCTGGTGGCTATGCAGTCATCCATTGCGGCTGCGTTCCACCTGCCTGGCCCTCCTCTGGCAATTTCCGCGCCTCACGGGTTTGCCGGGGTAGACAGTTTTTTCCAGGTGGCCTGCCCTGGCCAGTTGCGCAGGCGTTACCCGCGTCCTCGAGAGTGCCTTTCACGGGCCTCCCGGTTGGGTCCTCACTGCACTTTTACCCATATGGTGCCAGTTCGGCCGCGGGCGTTCCACCCACGTGGTTGGCCGGTGGCCCCCGGTTTGCAATTCCTTCCCCCCCTGCCTTTGCGGGCTCGTATGTCGGGTCCTCCCTGGCTGGTACGTACCCGTTGGCCCAGTTTTGGCAGCCGCCCCTCGCTCCTTCGCCATTCCAACCGGTCTCGTTGGCATTTCCTGTGTCGGCCGAGCACCCTCCACCTCCTGCGTGGCTTCCTGCCTACGCCGTGGGTGGCGCTACGGGGGTCGGGTCCGCCTTTCCCCACGCCGTTTCGTCCCCCTCCGCGGGGGGTCCTCTCCCGCCGCTACCCGCTGGCCCCCCTCCGTCGAGCGACGGTGCTTTGCCCCCCCCTCCTCCCGCCTGTTCCCCCCATTTCTGTTGATGCGCTGTTTTCTCCTGTGCCTGTTGTCCCCTCTGTTTCATCCTCTCAGGTGCTGGCAAGTTCCGGGTCTTCGTCGCGGAGGGACTGGAGGTCGGAGAGGGCACCGACGGAAGATGTTCCACCGCCGCCGGAGGCGGGTGCAACAGACGACGCTGTTCCAGGTCCTTCAGGCGCGGGTGAGCTCGCTATTACTTCCCATTGTTCCTCTAGCACTTCTTCCACCTCTTCTAGCAGCGTTTCTTCAGGTTCTCCGCAGCGCCCGCGTAAAGTAGCTAGGCTTATTGCGCGGCGTGTGGCTAAGGAATCGTGGAAAGCGGCAGCGCCGGCGTCGGCAGTTCCCCCTGACCCCCCCCCCCCCGTTATATGGAGATGGTTCATTGTGCCAATACGGGCATTACGCGGGGGGTTTGAAAGCGGATGCGGGAAAAAATCAGGAAGGGAAAGTACGTTGACATCTTCACCCTTACGGATGAGATGCGGCAGGCTTTTGAGGCGGCTAAGAAGCCGGGTGGCATGGGCGAGAGTGCTCTCCGTAATTTTCACCAGTGGCTGCGGGGTTTCTTGGTTTTCACGGCTTGCTACACCGAATCGCGACCCGCAGAGTATCCCAATTTGGTCAAATATCTGTTTTTGGTGCATGACATGTACTTAAAATCCAAGGGTCCCACTTGGCGGGACTACGACGAGAAATTCCGTCATAATCAGGATGGCAACCCCATTCTGCCAGCGGGTTTTAAGGATGTCGAGGTGTGGTTGGAGGTCACACAACAGGTCAAACCCACTCCGGATACCGCGGTCAAGAAGCCCGCGGCGGCTAGGGTTTCGGGTTCTCGGTCATCGGGGAAAGGCAAGTGTTTTGCCTACAACGAAGGCAAATGCACTAGGGGCGAAAATTGTCGTTTTCGCCGCTCCTGTAAGTTGTGCGGGGCCGGTCACCCGGCCAAAGACTGCACCTCGGCGGCAAGCGGTAAGCCCTCCGCTCCAGCCGAGGCCAGAGGAGTTGGTAAGTAAGGCCCCCTCCCCTATTCGAATTCCCAAATTGCGGCGCTGGCTTCTTTTATACCCCGACAGGTCGGCGGTGTTGTTCCTTTTGGAGGGTTTTCGGCATTGGTTTTCGCCTGCCCATTTCGGATTCGGTGCACGTGGTGGCGCGCCAGAATTTGAAGTCGGCTCGCGAATTCCCACATGAGGTCCGGCGGAAGTTGGACGCGGAGATCGGCTTGGGGCGCATGTGTGGCCCTACGTCTTTCCCCCTATGCCCTCCTTGTGCATCTCCCCCATGGGGGTGGTGCCCAAGAAGGCCCCGGGTAAGTTCCGCCTGATACAGCACTTGTCGCATCCTCCTGGCGTTTCGGTTAATGACTCCATTCCCGAGGCTGTGTGCAGGGTGCGTTATCAGTCTTTTGATGACGCTCTGCGCTTGATGCGGGACTGTGGTCCGGGGGGCCTGTTGGCAAAGTTAGACGTGGAATCGGCTTTTCGGCTCCTTCCCCTCCACCCAGATTCCCTGCGGTTCCTGGGTTTCAAATTGGGGGACGAATTTTACGTGGATCGGTGTCTTCCCATGGGCTGTTCGGTCTCCTGCGCCTATTTTGAGAGATTTAGCACGTTTTTGCACTGGTGCGTCCAAGCCGCCTCCAGGCAACCCGGGGTGGCCCATTACCTGGACGATTTTCTCTTTATGGGCCCAGGGGGAAGTTCGGTCTGTGGCGATATTCTGTCGGTGGCTAGGTCCTTGTTCGAAAGTATGGGAGTTCCCGTTGCACAGGACAAGTGTGAGGGCCCCTGTAGTTGTCTTAGCTATTTGGGAATTGAAATAGACACGGTGGCGAGTTGCTGTCGCCTCCCCGAAGATAAGGTGCGGAAGCTGTTGAGTTTAATTCACGTTTGTTTAGGCAAGCACAGGGTCCGGCTTAAGCAGGTACAGTCGTTGCTGGGTTTTTTCAACTTTGCGTGTCGGATTATCCCCATGGGTCGGATTTTCTGTCGCAAACTTGAACGAGCCACGGCGGGGACGGTCCGGCAGCATCACACCGTGTACCTTTCCCGCGAGATCAGGGATGATTTGCGGATTTGGGTTTCGTTTCTGGTATCCTTCAACAGGGAGGTTTTGTGGCCTCCCCCTTGTTGTTCCATCAGTTGGCTCCAGTTGTTCACTGTTGCTTCGGGCAGTCAGGGCTTTGGGGCATTTTTTGCCGGGGCATGGTGCGCTGCTGCTTGGCCGTCCTCTTGGGTGGCACGGGGTTTCACCAAGAACCTCCTGTTGCTGGAGTTGTTCCCGATCATAGTTGCCCTTGAGTTGTGGGCCTACCAGTTCTCGAATCGGGACATCTCGTTCCGTTGCGACAACTTGGGAGTGGTGCACGCTATCAATAACCAGCGTTGTTCTTCTCCTCAGGCTTTGCGGCTTTTGCGTTATCTGGTGTTAGTTTGCTTGCGGCGCAATATTACTTTCAGGGCCCCTCACGTACCCGGTATCGACAACGGAGTTGCGGATGCGTTGTCTCGGTTTCAGTTTGATAAATTCCGTGCGTTGGTTCCGGGAGCGGCGGCGGAGGGTTTACCGTGCCCGCCTTTTGTCTGGCAGATTGACGAGTCGGTTTAGCTGCTCTGGCCAGGTGTGCAATGGCTCCTTCCACGCTGATGCGGCCTGGTGTGATTGGTTGGCCTTTCAAAGTAGGTACGGTGTGGCAGGTGAGTCCCCGGCTGACGTTTTGCTGGCCTTTGTTTGGGAACATTATCAGAGGGGTAGGTCAAAAGCGGCCATGTCTTCTGCCCTTGCGGGCATTGCTTTTCACTCTCGTCTCCGCGGGATGACGGATCCCACCGGGTCCTTTGTCCTTTCCAGAGCGCTTAAAGGATGGGCTAGGATGCGACCGGCGCCCGCGGACTCCCGTAGACCCGTGACGTTGCAGCTTCTAACGGAGTTGCTGCGTGTGCTGCCTCAAATTGCGATCTCGGAGTTCGAGGTGTCTCTATTTAGATGTGCTTTTGCCCTAGCTTTTTTTGGGGCTTTCCAAGTGAGCGAGTTAGTGGCGTGCAGTAAGGCATCTCGTGAATCCGGTATGCTTTACTGGAATGTGCGCCTGCAGGATGGCCTGTTGCTCTGTAGGATTATGCGGTCCAAGACAGATCAAACAGGTCGGGGTCGCTGGGTGTCCTTGGAGGCCCAGGAGAAAGCGAATGTTTGCCCGCTGCGGTTGGCGCAGGAGTATCTCCGGTTGAGGTCTTCAGGGGGTGACCAGTTGCTGGTGCATGCGCACGCTGGCCCGCTGACGAAGTTTCAATTTGCTGCAGTGTTTAGGAAATGTTTGGAGGCGCTAAGCTTGCGCGGGGCGGACTTCGGTACCCATTCCTTTCGGATTGGGGCGGCTACCCATGCAGCGGCTACGGGCTCATCCCCGGCGGCTATTCGGGAGCTGGGCCGTTGGAAGTCTGCCTCCTATAAGTCTTATGTCCGTTTTGATAAGATGTAGGTGCGCCTGTTGCGCTAACCCAAAAACTTGTTTACTCGTCGTTTTTTGAACGCTTACCGTTCAGGAATCGAGGGTGTGAAGTGAATTTTTTAATTTTCCTCCGAGGGGGCCTAATTTCAATTGGCTGTTCTCTTAAGGTCCACGGGTGGTTTTTTGAGTTTTCTCCTTCACTTGGGTTACTTCGTTTATTGCATTATCTATGTTTTGTGTTCAAATTTCTGATGTTAGGGTGTTTATCTTTTTCAGCTGTCGTTGATTTTGGGGAACATGTGTGGCTGGTTGGCCATTCTTATAATTTTTTGGGCGGCGAGGCATCCCATGTCACTTAGGGTGGCCGATGTTTTTGGATCTAGGAAGTTGCGTTGGATAGGTGTCAGGGGCATGCTTTGGGGTGATTTGTTGCGGCTCCTTTTTCACCGCGAGCGCCGCTGGGGTCGCCCCAGTTGTATCGTCCTGCATTTAGGTGGCAATGATTTGGGCCGAGTTAAGGGCATAGATTTAATTTTGTCCATTAAGGCAGATTTGGTTGCGATTCGTTGTCGCTGGTCAGGAGTCTGTATTGTGTGGTCGGAGATAGTTCCGCGTTTTCATTGGCGGGGTGCGGTGCATTTCTCAGCTCTGGAGAAAGCTCGCAAGAAGGTGAATTCGGCGGTGTCTCTGTTTGTTAGGGCCATAGGGGGAGTAGCTGTCAGGCATCCTTTACTTGTGCTGCGTAACCGGCAGTTCTACATGGAGGATGGGGTTCATCTTTCTCCGGACGGAGTGCAGGTTTTCCTGGAAGATGTTTTTGGTCCTTTTCGTTAGGGTTCTTTCGTTTGTTCTTAGTTTGTTCTTATTTGTTTGTTCGGATGGCGGTGGCGGTTTTGTAAACCTTTGGTGGCGGGAAGTCGCTACCAGCCAGCGGTCAAACAGGCATAAGTGGTCATTGTGGGGCACCTTCTTTAGAAGGACGGCAGGTGTGTCCTTCTCTTGCGGACCGGTTGGACATTTAGACGTTCCCCTGCGGGAACCGAACGTTTGCCAGAGAAAAGAGTGGTGAGGCCAGCACAATGCGGGTTATGCAGGAAGGAGGGGGGTTTGGGTACTCCCCTCCTTGGTTTGGTGGTTTTCATCTAGGTGACTGGAGCATGTGTCTGGTAGCGACTTTTCCTTTGCCATCCTCCAATCTAAATTTAACTTTACAATCTAAATGAATTCCAATTCAATTACAATTATAGTTGAAAGAGTTGGTCAGCGATCAATAAACATCGTCTGACCTTTAACTCCAGCTACCGTGTCCGTGTCTTTATTTCAGTGTGTGTGTCATTTTATTTTAGTGATAAGCTAGCTTAAGAAAGGTTTAGGTAATCACAATAAAGTTATGGGCGCCTTATCTGCGTCTACTCCATTCTGTGGAAGGATTGTCCTCTTTCCAACAATCCTCACGTTAGCCAGTGCAAACTTCTACTACTGCATGTAAATACTAGTGCACAGTCCCAACACCATTAGGACCAATGAGAGATTTGTGTGGCCCGGGTATTGAGGTGACATGGTCAAATCCCGGATGCATGGCCGCGTTCCCTCTGAAAAAGAAATCACTGTAAAATATTGTTTTTTACTGGATTATAAACCTTTTACCTGTACACTTATTTCTACTAAGCTCGACTCTCAGGATAACCAAAAATCAAATGTGTGTTGATGACATTTACAGTAAGTGCAAACTTCAGTTCTTATCACTTCCTCTGAGTGTAGATGTATTGTAAATAGGTTTTCTATAATCCTGTACATAAAACACTTTTCTTCCTTAAAATTAAGGCTGAATGTAATGTTAGCAGTACCTCCAACAGCAGGACATTCTGCTTTATACAGCAGCTGAGATTTTCCATTTACTTACAGGAATTATATTTCAGATCACAGAAAATCAGTAAACCATTTTAATTTAAAAAAAAAAACGTTCAGACTTCTGCAAGACCACCCACAGACTGAGACTACGCGTCGTAAAAAGCAATCTGCTTGTTCTATTTCATTTCTTATTACTTTTTTTTTCTTTCAATTATAGTTTCGGAGAGAGGACCAGGATAAGGATAAGGCAGATAAAATCAACATCAGAATTTTTAAAGTAAACTTTGTTTCTGTCAACTCTCTGATCTCTTGCTAACACGGGCCCTCATTCCGAGTTGATCGCTCGCTAGCTGCTTTTAGCAGCAATACAAACGCTAGGCCGCCGCCCTCAGGGAGTGTATCTTAGCTTAGCAGAAGTGCGATCGAAAGGTTAGCAGTTCTGCAACTAAAAAATTTCATGCAGTTTCAGAGTGGCTCAAGACTTGCTCATAGCTTGCGATGACTGCAGTCTGTTTAGTTCCTGGTTTGACGTCTCAAACACGCGTTCGGCCAGCCACTCCCCCGTTTCTCCAGCCACTCCTGCGTTTTTACCTGGCACGCCTGCATTTTTTAGCACACTCCCTGAAAACGCTGAGTTGCCGCCCGGAAATACCCACTTCCTGTCAATCAAACAACAAACACTCGAGCAACTGAAAAGCGTCGCTTGAGCTTGTGTAAAACTACAAAGTTTTGTGTGAAAGTACTTAGCGCATGCGCGCTGCGTACCATGCGCATGCGCATAAATGCTGTATTTTCTCTTGATTGCTGTGCTGCGAAAATCGGCAGCGAGCGATCAACTCGGAATGAGGGCCACTTAGCGGTATATCTACTAAAGTGTTGGTTTTTAGAAGTGGAGATGTTGCCCATAGCAACCAATATAATTCTAGCTATTTTCTTCTAGAAGGTGCTAGATAAGAATCTGATTGGTTGCCATGGGCAACATCTGCATATTTAAAAACCTGCATTTTTCGTAAATATACCCCTCACTCTCAAGTTAATAAAAGGTAACAATTATGTTATTCCCAGTAAGAAGATGGTAAATTTTGATAAAGTCCCAGGGCGAGATGTGTCAACTCTAAAAATGCGGTAAGACCTCAGAAAATGCAGTTTTTGGAAGAATAATCGCCTTCCCCATATGGATAATGCTCCGGAAAACGTAACCTTTTGGAGCATGTTCCAAAGAGGGAACACCATCTTTAGAATAGTTGCCAACTTCCTGGATGCACGCCTGCCCTATAATGCTGAGATTACCGGCAATACACGGCAGGGGGCACAGCTGCGATGATGCAAGTCACAGGTATTTGCGTCGTCTGCTTGCTTGGACTGCTAAGTGAGCGGCTGGTTCCGGGGGGTGCTGCTATAATCAGGAGACTTGCCTATTCGTCTGGGGGGGCAGGATGGGAGGGCCACCTGATTTTTGGGAGCCTCCCAGACATTCCGAGAGAGTAGGCAAGTGCTGTATGATCTATAGATTTTGTTGCATAATAGAAGCCTATGGGCTTCTCTCCAAACTATTCCCTGAGAGGGATCCAGTGTCCCTGTGGCTTGTGCATGTACTTTTTTAACAGCAGTGTATGCATAGTAGAACCTCATGAGCTTGGAAGTCCCCACACTGCAAAGCACAGCTCTTATTCGGGGAGGCGTCCTTTCCTTAAATCTACATGCATAAGGCGTTAATAAACGCAGCAATACATGCAGCCAAAATGTGAAGCATAACAGGGCTTCCCGTCCCCAATAACTTGTACAGATCATGGGGCTAGACTCCAGTTTTGGTATTTTATTAGCCTTTATTACAACAGTCCATACATACAGTAACATGCAGCACTGTGCACAGAATCACAGAATATTATTCAAGCACTAAATCCCTGCTCTGTTGCTGCCTACAACTTAATTCCTCTCCTACAAGCACATAAATGTTATGGCCAATTTAGTCAGAAGCCAAATGACCTACCAGTATGTCTTTGAACAATGATAGGAAACCTACAAGGACATGCAGAGAACTCATCAATTCCCCATAGATAGCACCCTAGGTCACAATTGAACCCAAGACCTCATATCTGCAAGGCAGCAATATTAACCACTGTGCCACCTTGCAATGTTAAAAAATAGTTTACTGAAAGTGATATTTTGCACACAGTGTAAAGATTTCCCACTGACTTTGTGGAACAAACACATTTTGTTTTCTGTAAAGTGTTGTGTGTTAACTCATTGAATGGAACAGGCTGCTCTCAGAATACAGCAATGATGCTGCAATACGCGAATAACATTGGGAATGGGAATGGGTTACTGGAATAATTGCCTTCTATTCTGTGTTTGTGCTTTCTGCTTATGTTAATCCTCAAGTACAATCCTGTATCAGTGAATATGAAGTCTTGCATTTATTTTCATAAATAAGTATGATTTTTTTTTTTTTAAATAGACAAACTCCAGAAATTTGGGTACTGAATCATGTTTCTAATAATGGTTCCTAATAGTTTTGTGCGTCTTCTCTCTTCTAATTTATACTGTAGATAATGCATACTACCCTACTGTTCCGATTTTCACAGGACAGTCCTGTTTTTTGGGCACTGTCCTGTTGTGCCACGAGTGTCCCATGGTGGGGGGGTGAGGGGGAGGCAGTTGAGAGGCCCCCTGTCACTTGCTGCCCTGCTTAGCAGAGCAGCGTGAATAGATGCTGTGGTCATGTGCATGGCATCTATTCAGGGGAGACAGAGTGGCTGGGGGCATGGCTAGCAGCTCTGAGAGCACTGGGCATGCCCCCACAGTGATGAAAGCAGGGTCATGGCTCATGATCGTGGCATTCTCGTGAAGCCACGCCCCATTTTCACAAGACCACGCCCCCTTTTGGGCGGGCACGCGGCTTCGCATCCAGTTCAGCCTATTTGCATGCATTACAATATTTTGTCCAGCCTGTCCTTTCCATAACAACTTATTGTCCATTTGTGTACATGGACAGCATCTAAGAAAAAACACAGTATTTTTTTTAAGGGATCAGCCAGGCGTAGTGTGGTCAAGACAAATGCCATTTTTAAATGTGTTTTACTACATTCATAGTAAACCACATAAGGTCAAATGTATCAAAGCTTGGAGAGAAATAAAGTACCGACTAATCTGTCACTTTATAGGCTGTTTTTGAAAAATGACAGTTAGGAGCTGACTGATTGGTACGTTATCTCTCTCCAAGCTTTGATACGTATCCCCCAGAGCACTCCAAGGAACTGGAAAAAAATGTTTTACTCCAAATTCCCCCAAAACTCAATAGCCAATTCCACATATATATATATGGTTTTCTGGTGTCTACAGAATCACTGTTGGCATAGTGACTGTTGACCTTCTATACTGAGTCCGATATACATTGAGCTATATACATGACAGCAGAAAACTGCGCTTCTCAATAAGGGTATTCACCACAAAATACGTATTAATATGTCTTCATAAATTCTCTTATTGTGAGTCTTTCTCCTTCCACCAACCAATCCTTCCTTAGATTTTTCCTTCCACCAACCAATCCCTCCTTAGATTTTTTTCTTCCACCAACCAATCCTTTCTTAGATTTTTTCTTCCACCAACCAATCCTTCCTTTGATTTTTCCTTCCACAAACCAATCCTTCCTCAGATTTTTCTTTCCACCAACCAATCTTTCCTCAGATTTTTCTTTCCACCAACCAATCCTTCCTTAAATTTTTCCTTCCACCAACCAATCCCTCCTTAGATTTTGTCTTCCACCAACCAATCCTTTCTTACATTTTTTCTTCCACAAACCAATCCTTCCTCAGATTTTTCTTTCCACCAACCAATCTTTCCTCAGATTTTTCTTTCCACCAACCAATCCTTCCTTAAATTTTTCCTTCCACCAACCAATCCCTTCTTAGATTTTGTCTTCCACCAACCAATCCTTTCTTACATTTTTTCTTCCACCAACCAATCCTTCCTCAGATTTTTCTTTCCACCAACCAATCTTTCCTCAGATTTTTCTTTCCACCAACCAATCCTTCCTTAGATTTTTCTTTCCACCTTCTAATCCTCCTTTTAAATTTTTCTTTTCACCAACCAATCCTTCCTTAGATTTTTCCTTCCACCAACCAATCCTTCCTTTGATTTTTCCTTCCACAAACCAATCCGTCCTTAGATTTTTCCTTCCACCTTCTAATCATCCTTTTAGATTTTTCCTTTCACAAACCAATCCTTCCTCAGATTTTTCTTTCACCAACCAATCCTTCTTTAGATTTATCCTTCCACCAACCAATCCTCCTTTAGATTTTTCCTTCCACCAACCAATCCTTCCTTTGATTTTTCCTTCCACCAACCAATCCTTCCTTAGATATTCTTTCCACCAACCAATCCGCCCTTAGATTTTTCCTTCCACCTTCTAATCATCCTTTTAGTTTTTTCCTTCCACCAACCAATCCTCCCCCAGATTTTTCTTTCACCAACCAATCCTTCTTTAGATTTATCCTTCCACCAACCAATCCTCCTTTAGATTTTTCCTTCCACCAACCAATCCTTCCTTTGATTTTTCCTTCCACCAACCAATCCTCCTTTAGATTTTTCCTTCCACCAACCAATCCGTCCTTAGATTTTTCATTCCACCAACCAATCCTCCTTTAGATTTTTCCTTCCACCAACCAATCTTTCCTCAGATTTTTTCTTCCACCAACCAATCCGTCCTTAGATTTTTCCTTCCACCTTCTAATCATCCTTTTAGATTTTTCCTTTCACAAACCAATCCTTCCTCAGATTTTTTTTTCACCAACCAATCCTTCTTTAGATTTATCCTTCCACCAACCAATCCTTCCTTAGATTTTTCATTCCACCAACCAATCCTCCTTTAGATTTTTCCTTCCACCAACCAATCTTTCCTCAGATTTTTTCTTCCACCAACCAATCCGTCCTTAGATTTTTCCTTCCACCTTCTAATCATCCTTTTAGATTTTTCCTTTCACAAACCAATCCTTCCTCAGATTTTTTTTTCACCAACCAATCCTTCTTTAGATTTATCCTTCCACCAACCAATCCTTCCTTAGATTTTTCATTCCACCAACCAATCCTCCTTTAGATTTTTCCTTCCACCAACCAATCTTTCCTCAGATTTTTCCTTCCACCAACCAATCCTTCCTTTGATTTTTCCTTCCACTAACCAATCCTTCCTTAGATATTCTTTCCACCAACCAATCCGTCCTTAGATTTTTCCTTCTACCTTCTAATCATCCTTTTAGATTTTTCCTTTCACAAACCAATCCTTCCTCAGATTTTTTTTTCACCAACCAATCCTTCTTTAGATTTATCCTTCCACCAACCAATCCTCCTTTAGATTTTTTCTTCCACCAACCAATCCTTCCTTTGATTTTTCCTTCCACTAACCAATCCATCCTTAGATATTCTTTCCACCAACCAATCCGTCCTTAGATTTTTCCTTCCACCTTCTAATCATCCTTTTAGATTTTTCCTTTCACAAACCAATCCTTCCCCAGATTTTTCTTTCACCAACCAATCCTTCTTTAGATTTATCCTTCCACCAACCAATCCTCCTTTAGATTTTTCCTTCCACCAACCAATCCTTCCTTTGATTTTTCCTTCCACCAACCAATCCTCCTTTAGATTTTTTTCTTCCACCAACCAATCCTTTCTTAGATTTTTTCTTCCACCAACCAATCCTTCCTTTGATTTTTCCTTCCACAAACCAATCCTTCCTCAGATTTTTCTTTCCACCAACCAATCTTTCCTCAGATTTTTCTTTCCACCAACCAATCCTTCCTTAAATTTTTCCTTCCACCAACCAATCCCTCCTTAGATTTTGTCTTCCACCAACCAATCCTTTCTTACATTTTTTCTTCCACAAACCAATCCTTCCTCAGATTTTTCTTTCCACCAACCAATCTTTCCTCAGATTTTTCTTTCCACCAACCAATCCTTCCTTAAATTTTTCCTTCCACCAACCAATCCCTTCTTAGATTTTGTCTTCCACCAACCAATCCTTTCTTACATTTTTTCTTCCACCAACCAATCCTTCCTCAGATTTTTCTTTCCACCAACCAATCTTTCCTCAGATTTTTCTTTCCACCAACCAATCCTTCCTCAGATTTTTCTTTCCACCTTCTAATCCTCCTTTTAAATTTTTCTTTTCACCAACCAATCCTTCCTTAGATTTTTCCTTCCACCAACCAATCCTTCCTTTGATTTTTCCTTCCACAAACCAATCCGTCCTTAGATTTTTCCTTCCACCTTCTAATCATCCTTTTAGATTTTTCCTTTCACAAACCAATCCTTCCTCAGATTTTTCTTTCACCAACCAATCCTTCTTTAGATTTATCCTTCCACCAACCAATCCTCCTTTAGATTTTTCCTTCCACCAACCAATCCTTCCTTTGATTTTTCCTTCCACCAACCAATCCTTCCTTAGATATTCTTTCCACCAACCAATCCGCCCTTAGATTTTTCCTTCCACCTTCTAATCATCCTTTTAGTTTTTTCCTTCCACCAACCAATCCTCCCCCAGATTTTTCTTTCACCAACCAATCCTTCTTTAGATTTATCCTTCCACCAACCAATCCTCCTTTAGATTTTTCCTTCCACCAACCAATCCTTCCTTTGATTTTTCCTTCCACCAACCAATCCTCCTTTAGATTTTTCCTTCCACCAACCAATCCGTCCTTAGATTTTTCATTCCACCAACCAATCCTCCTTTAGATTTTTCCTTCCACCAACCAATCTTTCCTCAGATTTTTTCTTCCACCAACCAATCCGTCCTTAGATTTTTCCTTCCACCTTCTAATCATCCTTTTAGATTTTTCCTTTCACAAACCAATCCTTCCTCAGATTTTTTTTTCACCAACCAATCCTTCTTTAGATTTATCCTTCCACCAACCAATCCTTCCTTAGATTTTTCATTCCACCAACCAATCCTCCTTTAGATTTTTCCTTCCACCAACCAATCTTTCCTCAGATTTTTTCTTCCACCAACCAATCCGTCCTTAGATTTTTCCTTCCACCTTCTAATCATCCTTTTAGATTTTTCCTTTCACAAACCAATCCTTCCTCAGATTTTTTTTTCACCAACCAATCCTTCTTTAGATTTATCCTTCCACCAACCAATCCTCCTTTAGATTTTTTCTTCCACCAACCAATCCTTCCTTTGATTTTTCCTTCCACTAACCAATCCTTCCTTAGATATTCTTTCCACCAACCAATCCGTCCTTAGATTTTTCCTTCTACCTTCTAATCATCCTTTTAGATTTTTCCTTTCACAAACCAATCCTTCCCCAGATTTTTCTTTCACCAACCAATCCTTCTTTAGATTTATCCTTCCACCAACCAATCCTCCTTTAGATTTTTCCTTCCACCAACCAATCCTTCCTTTGATTTTTCCTTCCACCAACCAATCCTCCTTTAGATTTTTCCTTCCACCAACCAATCCTTCCTTAGATTTTTCATTCCACCAACCAATCCTCCTTTAGATTTTTCCTTCCACCAACCAATCTATCCTTAGATTTTTTCTTCCACCAACCAATCCTTCCTTTAATTTTTCATTCCACCAACTAATCCTATTTTAGAATTTTTCCTTCCACCAACCAATCCTTTCTCATATTTTTATTTCCACCAACCAATCCTTACTTAGATTTTTCCTTCCACCTTCTAATACTCCTTTTAGATTTTTATTTTCACCAACCAATCCTTCCTTAGATTTCACCTTACACCAACCAATCCTCCTTTAGATTTTTCCTTCCACCAACCAATCTCCCTTTAGATTTTTCCTCCCACCAACCAATCCTTCCTTTGATTTTTCCTTCCACCAACCAATCCTCCTTTAGATTTTTCCTTCCACCAACCAATCCTCCTTTAGATTTTTTCTTGCACCAACCAAACCGTCCTTAGATTTGTTGATACCACATAATAAAATGTATCCAGCAAGATAAAACTGAGAGGACTTGGAATTTAGAATCTGTGAAACACATACTGTATGAGTATGCACATTATGACCTAACCAATAGGTTATAGAATAGACAATGAATGTATATAAAGGAGCAGCACCACATTATCAAATTTGGAGTAAAACATAATAGGACCTATTTATTGTATAACACCTGGTTCTGCTATACATGTCCCACCTTGACAGAATTCACAGGGAACATGGATACATGTAATACTGGGTAATTAATTCCTAAAAACCGAGGACTAAAAACAATATAGACATGTATATACATGTAAGGGACAACACCCCATAGTGACACATATCCAGCATGACCGAAAGGTATACTGTAGCTTTTAGTTATATGAAGAGATAATAATATAGAGGTGTATTTGGTAGATCTATATGGTACAGTATCTAAAGTTCTGCAACGGTTATTTACTTGTAACCACAACCTTCAGAAATTTAGAAAGTGGGCAGGTCTACTAGATGTGCTATAAATATGGTGGTTGGAGGAGACCACCTCAGCACGCCATGAGGAAGTCACAAGGTGAAATGCGTTTGTGGGATAAAGAAGGTTGCTACTAAGGACCAGAAGAAGGATTACACAACTCCACTGTGAAGGTGACCTGGGAAAATAACATCTACGGACTTCTTGTGTGAAAGTATGCCTTTATCATGGCCATTTTGAGTACACAGTAACCTTGAACTTTGGTGGTCCACATTATAGTATTGTTTTTATTATATATGTTTTAATAAATTGTAAATAGTTTAAGGCGATAAGGAGCATTCTTTTGTTGTTTTATCTTTGAGGGAACATGCTGATGGGTACCTTGGAGTGACGAGAAAAAGAGCAAACAATCAGGATTACCTCTACCTTACATGTTAGTAAGCACTGAAAATACACCTATTTTATGAATTACACATGAGAGGTTTCTTTCTCCATTGATTTGACGTATAAATAAATACTAGGAAGGGTTGGTTCGTGGAAGGAAAAAGACACCATAAGGACTTTTTAAAGACCTTTTAATACATATTTTATGGTGAATACCCTGAGTGAGAAGTACAGTGTTCTCTTGTCATGTATAGTTTATTGGAGGTGGTGATCTCCATATTAGAAACCAGCTGCATATTGTGATAATTGTGAAATATTGAGCTATGGCAGGTATGATTATATAAATCAATGGAAAAGCAACATTTCTGTTGTAATTATAGCTAATGTATATTTGCCGGACTGCCGTTTTACCCGTAACATTGTAAAGCAGCAGAACGTAAGAACTGTAGCTGCAGTTAGGTCCATAATCTGATTACTGTACATCAGAGAAAGATTTAGCCATGTTGGTTTTGCTTTAAATAATATCACGTCATATAGGAGAAATAGTTTCTGTAATCTGCTTTCAAAATTGTATTTGCTTATTTTATGCACACATATACGGTATAATGTATATAAATCCACATCTGTCAACATGAAAATAACTGTTTAAGACATCTAGTTACTTTTACAGATTAGTATATTTTAGTATTTACTGTGCACCAGCTGTTCAGTACTTTTATGCATTATTCATACTTTTCCAAATGCATTTGCACTGCTGTCAGAGCTATATACACAATTCTAACAGTTGAATTCATTTGGACATATTTTAAATGCCAGGGCATATCAGAGACAAGTGTGTGTATAAAATGCACATATATCACTTGCCCCTCATGTTCACTGCTCACAAATCAGTGATCCAGATACAATTTAGCATGAGTCAATAAATATTTCCAGGATCATGTATCTATGGAAATGTTAAGCTGCTGATACTGTAGTACTGTATATGAAATGTTAAGTACAGTACAATGAAAGAAAGCTGATTCTGGATGAAGCACATGCTATGGTTATTACAAATTAAGTCTCCCTGCCTTAAACAAAATATTTGGGACCAGAAGCAGTTTGGATTTCTGATGTTTCCGTATTTTTGAATATTTGCGTATCATGCGGATGGGACCCAAATTTAAACACTAAACTGCATTTATGTTTCATATACGCCTTATATACATACAGTAGCCATAATTTATTTTATGCAATTTTTTTTGTAATTTTGTGCATGAAACAAAGGTTGTGTGCATCGAATCATCAGAAAGCAAAGGTGCCACTATCTCAGACATGCTCAAAAAATGTTGGATTTTGCAAATCCATTTTTTTTTGGATATGGGAGGCTCAACCCAGGGTATTAACTAGGTATTAACTAGCGCTGCTAAGTAGGGAGCACTGTTGGTGGCACTTGTCAATCATGTGTGTTTTTTTTTTTATTGCTTTCACTTGCCAATTCTCTCTCTGGCACAGGGCACTAAAAAGTCTAGTTATGGCTCTGACTGACCGATATATACTGTAGTGTTACTATAAAACTTAACTTTTAATATTTTCTGTTCCATGAAAACTTTATACTCATGTTACGAATAAATTTGATTTAAAAAAAAGAGTGATATAAGGAAAGTAAAACAAGACAATGGTGTACAAACAATTAATAACATGCCCCGCCCCACCAAACAAAAAAGTAAAGTGTGTGCGCACGCCACCGGTGTCACTGTATATAAAGATGTCAGGGTATGTATGTATAGATAGATGTAGGTGCAGTGGTTGAAGTGGAATTTTTGAAGGGGTAATGAAAAAGTGAAGGTTGCAATTATGCGCGCGCTCTCCGGAAAAGGGGGTGTGGTCACTCAAAAGGGGGCATGTCCTTCAGTGTAGTAGGACCCCTTATACTATCTAGTACTGGTGCCCCTTTCACATTATAGCACACGGTATGAGCCAAAATTCACATTATACCACACAGTATGAGCCAAAATTCACATTATAGCACACAGTATGAGCCGAAATTCACATTATAGCACACGGTATGAGCCAAAATTCACATTATAGCACACAATATGAGCCATAATTCACATTATAGCACACGGTATGAGCCGAAATTCACATTATAGCACACGGTATGAGCTGAAATTCACATTATAGCACACGGTATGAGCTGAAATTCACATTATAGCACACAGTATGAGCCAAAATTCACATTATAGCACACGGTATGAGCCAAAATTCACATTATAGCACACGTTATGAGCCGAAATTCACATTATAGAGTGAGGGGATCCTACCCCCTTAATTAACAAAGCCTGTGGGGCACTGTGGTGAGGGGAGCCTACCCCCTTAATTAACTAATCCTGCGGGGCACTGTGGTGAGGGGAGCCTACCCCCTTATTTGACTAATTGCGGAGTTTAGCAGCGGAAGGGTTGCAGCGATTTCTCACCCCAAGCTGTAGCGCTTCTGCCACCTCCGACACTCCACGTCTTCGGCACCACCTGGGATGCAGAGCACTGCACTGGGGATGCACACTTTTCAGTGTGGTCTGCTGCGCTCCGAAGGGGGATCTTCTGTCCTGCTCTTCCCCCTGACGCATCTTCTCCCTCAGACAGATTTCACCCCCCTTACACTGCTTGGCATGTGCCCTGCTCGCCCTGCCCTATATACGCCTCTGTGTGAAATTGTGGCAGCCAACCAAATCATGCTCTGTTACCCTGCAGGAAGCAGACTGTTTGCAGACTAGCTGCGCAAGGATAGTTAGGGGTAAAGAAATGTCCTAAATCAGGGCTATGTTGTTTTTGTTTTGTTTCATTTATGCTGAGAGTAAAGCAATATTTTATTTATTCCCTGGAAAAGCTATCTTTGGATTCTGATTTAGCACTTAGACACTTCATGGATACAGTTTTGCAATTACTATACAAATACCTGGCAATAAAGTTAGTAAAGGTTGATTTCTGTCAAATGTGGTGTTTTTTTTCTGCATTTAGCAAATAGAAGGTTTACTAAAGGGCATTATGATGGAAATCGCAGATGAAATACGATGTAACATTCCAGTTTGCTGTAATACGTCATCGAACCAAACATCATATCCTTAACATAGACCGACAAACATCATATTCATGGATTTACTAAGAATCATGTATGTCAAAATCGCAGCACAATAGAATAAATCTGTAGACGACCAGATCAGTGGTGTTTTTGGATGTAAAATGAATTTCTATTCATCCAGGCTAAATCATGATGCTTATAAAAGGAGCTGGTGCTATGATAGGACAATATGTGTTATGTTTTGGTTTACAGAAGTTGATTGAAAGGACCCAGCACTAGCACACAGAGGGGGGTTTCTGAGTATCTAGAAACCCCCCCTGCCGCTGATCCATCGCTGCAGATGACCGATTCCTTTTTGGGTTTTTTGGAAGGAAGACAGAGGAGCTGGGTATGTTATGCGGCAGCTGCCTCATCACATACACAAAGATATGACTTGGCTAACAGGAGGCTGCTTCTATTGCTAGAGGGAGCTTCAGCATAATCGTGTAGCAGTTTACATGAGCTAGGTTAGCCTGCCGGGTAACCCACTCTCTCCTCCGTGCGTCTCTCCTCTGGCTGCAGGTAATGACTACAGCCTTCATCAAGCTGCGCAGTGTGGTGCACGTAGTGGGGGGTAGGGTTGGAGGTTTTAGGCGGCGGAACGCTGTGGGCATAATTTAGATGACCAAAAGCAGGGATTGTACAAAAGTGCTGGAACCTGCTGTATTTGCTCCTCTGAAGTCCCCAAAAAGACAACTAGCTGGAATATATATGTGTATATATATATATATATATATATATATATGCAACTTAGAAATGGTGACAGACTTTTTATCATATATATATATATATATATATATATATATAGAAACCAAGAATATGGGCACAAGCGACCAATGGTGTCTATAGTAAAGGAACGTAAAAAGATTTTTTATATATAAAAAGAAGAGGCATATTTATTTTACACGATTAAAAGACAATAATATACTTTAGTTTAAGAAAAAATGCTCAAGCATAAGAATTCATATAAAATGGACAAAGTTATGATTAAAAAAAGAAGAAAAAATATATAAAAGTACAAGGTACACATTGATTTGTAGTATATGTGTATAAAGTGCTTATCTTAGGTACAGGAGGTTGGTCTGGGAAAGATCATAGAATGTCCAGCGCGTTTCGTCTTTCAGGACTTCATCAAGGGTAGTGTGGTACTGGGACAGGGCTCATATTTATACCTCTGTTAATTAGAAGACTATGTGTGACATCACTTCCCACAGTGATGCTTAGGGAGAACAAAAATCTTAGTGTGTTTCATATTTAAATAAATTGTATATGTATAATAAAACTGTCTCAAAACAAAGCTAATCCTTATCACCAAGTTAAAAAAGTCTTTGAGACGCACGTGAACCGCATATGGTGTTTCTGACAGCATTCTTTCAATAGTGGGTCCCAATGTTAAATCACTATTTCTTTTAGGATTATTGTCTGTGACTTCTTCATTTGGATCATATATGAATATATAGTTTGTTGTTCCAGAAAACATATGGAGGAAATAGAATAAAAAATATACATTACCAGAGAATCATGACAGACTTATTTATAACCAGATATGTATTAATTTCAATTTAGAGAGATTAAAAGGTTGCATAACTAATAAATATTAATAAATATTAATAAAAATATTAATACAAATTATTAATAGATTACATTATTGAAGTGCCTGTGCTAGATTTCTTATATCTCTTAGTATTTATACGAGAGTGTGGGTGCTACGTTGATGTGTCTTGTGAGTAGTGCATTAGATTATATCCATACATCATAAGAAAACGGTGAAGCCCAGAAGTGTTTAGGGGTTGTGTGAGTGAATGGTGATACAGTATTTGGTTTACAGCTGTTTCACTGGTTTAGGAACTCTCATGTGCATGCACTGTTTCTACAGCACCTAGTCTTCTCCGGAGGTCACCCTCCTTGATACTGGTCAGGCCCATAAAAATGCTTAGCTTCCACGATCGGACGAGAGTGGGCGTTCCATTTTGGATGGCTGTAGTCTACTTAGCACCAGTTCACCAGAGGTTTTTCACAACTGAAATATAACCTAGAAATAAGAATAAAGCGCCATTCCCAAACACCACAATGTTTATTAAAAAGGGGGGGGGGAAGGGTTAGCAAGAAATCAACATTTAAAGAAAAGGAGAAATTTCATAGCTTTCATTGAAACCAGCCGGATGCATCGTCTTCAATTGGAATATCCAAAACATTTCCCTTCTGGATAGCAGATTCGCCAGGTCGCCACATCTTTCGCCGAGTGCAACATGTTCTATGGCTTTGTATGTTAAGGCCTCAGGATTGAAATTATGATGTGACAGGAAATGTTTGGAAACTGCATGTGTTTCCACCTTGTTTTTGATGTTCCGAACGTGTTCTTGGATCCTTAGTTTCAGCTGTCTTTTCGTCTTCCCAATGTATTTTTTACCACAATCACATTCCAGAAGGTAAATTACAGAGGTTGAATTGCAGTTCATGTATTCTTTAATCTTGAATTCTTTCACATCACCTGTTGCAGAGAAAGTCTTCCGGTTTGGATGTAGGTACTTGCAGATATTGCAGTGTCCACACTTGTAACTACCTACACACCTGATGAGGGGTTCTTGCTTGTTGGTCACGGATCTCAACATGCTTGGTGCCACTAGGTCCTTGAGATTTTGGACTTCTTGAAAATAATTTCAGGTTGTGGTGGTAGTATGTCTTTTAAAACCGGGTCCATTAGTAAAATGTTCCAATGGGTTTTCATTGATTGTCGGATGATTTTCTCGTGTCTGCTGTAGGTCGTAATGAAAGCAGTGGAGTCCTTTTTTGTTTCCCTGTTCTTATACGTTAGAAGGTCATTTCTCTCCAAAGTTCTTGTCTTAGTGACCGCCTTAACGAGAATGTTGGTAGGATATTTCTTATCCAGGAATCTATTTCTGTATTTCTCAAGTTGGTCATTGCATTCCTCTATTTCGCTGCAATTCCTTCTAATTCTATGGAACTGGGAATAGGGGATATTATTTTTCCACTGTTTTAGGTGATTACTCCTGTAGTCCAGGTAGCTATTGGTGTCTACTGGTTTGATGTAATTCCTCGTGACAATTCTGTTTTCTTTCCCCACAAGAATGAGGTCCAAGAATTCAATTTGTACCTTGTCCACTTTGGAAGTGAATGTGAGATTCAGATCGTTATGTGCCAGATATTCTGTAAAAAAATCATTAAAATCTTCCATTGTACCATCCCAGATCATCAGAATATCATCAATGTACCGCTTATAGAACACAATAAAATTCTTAAAAGGGTGATCATTGTAAATGTGAGTTTCTTCCAATCTTCCCATAAATAGATTTGTGAAGCTTGGTGCAAAAATCGTTCCCATAGCGGTTCCGCAGCTTTGTAGATAAAAATTGTCCAAAAATTTAAAATAATTGTGGGTTAAAATGAAGAACATGATGTCACAGATAAATTGTCTATGGGAGTCAGTCAGGGAAGGGTTCTTGTCCAGATATTCTTTACATGCTGCTACTCCTTTTGAATGTTCAATACATGTATAAAGTGCTTGTACATCGATTGTGATTTTTGGTAGAAAGTAAAATATAGGGGTAACGGGGTAGGACTGCATTAAAAACTGGTACTCCTCCTTTGTTAAAATGCTGGTACGTAGTCCATTTAAAAGTAGTGATCGCAGATCCTCCAGAAAGTCTTCTTTTGGATCTTTCTGTAAGATTTTGTAAGAATTAGTGTCACCCAGTAATCTCCTGGCTTCTGTTATATACTTTTCTCGATCCATGATCACTAGACCACCCCCTTTGTCAGCTTGCTTGATAATAATCTCGGTATTCTTTTGTAATTTCTTTAAGGCTTCTCTTTCTTTATTGGTAAGATTCTTTTCCAGGATCGGTTCCGTTTCTGAATCACAGAGGTCCTTTTTTACTAGGTCGTAGAAGATACTAAGATGGTTCCCCTTGGACTCCAATGGGTAGTACTTCGATGGTGGTTTTAGACCCGACTTCGATTGGGTAGTTGTATTGTCATAATTTCTGAGAATGGCGTCTTCTTTCTTTAAGGTTGAAGAGGTCCTTAGTTAATGGTTTTGGTGTTGAAATGTCCGCTTTTTGAGTTCTCTTCCTCCTGCCGCCCCGCCTTCCTCTTCTTCTGTAAAACGTCTTTTTAGGGGGGAGGCATGTCTGATATCTTCCTTTATCTGGTTCTTCATATTGTCCTTTGGTCTTGTGCCTGTACTTGGGGATAAAAAATCATTATCACTCTGGGATCCCCTTCCTTGTAGTATCGAGAACCTGTTTTTGGTTGTGGTTCTAAATTTTGATTCATTGGGGGTGTCTTGATTTCTGTTCCTGGATGGGACATTTGGTACTGTTTTCCAATATTGTTTGGTAGCTTTGTTCTGATAGAATCCTGGAGCTCTAAACCTGCTCCAGTTCTTGATCTTCCCTTGTTCATAGTCTTCTTTATCCCGTAAGAATTTATTTTCTATCCCTTTAATTACTTCCTCCTCTATTCGTTCCATTTTCTTGCTTAATACTTTTCCGTTGATGATGTAGTCCTCCTTGTCTTTAAATTTATCAATCTCTGCTTCCTTCTCTCTGATTGATGTCTCTAACTCAATCAGTGTGTTCTTTTTCTCCATGATCAATAATTTCATAAGATCAATGGAGCAGGTGTGTAGGATAGCATCCCATTTTTTTATGAATTCACTGTTATTATTTCCAAAAGTGGGTTGTTTAGTCACCCTCAATCCCCTAGGGATTCTGGCTACTGAGATGTAATGTTCTAAACCCTTGACGTCCCACCATGCTTTTACTTCTTTTGTGAGAAGTCTTTCAATCCCCCAAAAAAGGTCATCTAGGTCACATGGGGGGGTGAGTGTATCCACGGGTTTGCTCTCATTAAATATTCTCTGACATAAGTCATTTCTTTTAGTAGTGCGTTCGTTGTTCCTAAACATGATAGTGAGGGAAAACTCCCACCAGGCAGCTGAATTTTAGTAATACCGAGAAAGATTTGCAATAAAAAAGAAAAAATAGCGCCACTTGTGGTAAGTTAACCTTCACAAATATGTACAATGTATGTCCAAAAATACACTCCCTTGGTACAAAGGGTGTCCGCAGGCCCCTAAATAAGAACAGCAGTGGTAAGCTGCTGTAAAAAGTGTTATAGAAACCAAGAATATGGGCACAAGCGACCAATGGTGTCTATAGTAAAGGAACGTAAAAAGATTTTTTATCTAAAAAAGAAGAGGCATATTTATTTTACACGATTTAAAAAACAATAATATACTTTAGTTTAAGAAAAAATGCTCAAGCATAAGAATTCATATAAAATGGACAAAGTTATGATTAAAAAAGAAGAAAAAATATATAAAAGTACAAGGTACACATTGATTTGTAGTATATGTGTATAAAGTGCTTATCTTAGGTACAGGAGGTTGGTCTGGGAAAGATCATGGAATGCCCAACGCGTTTCGTCCTTCAGGACTTCATTAAGGGTAGTGTGGTACTGGGACAGGGCTCATATTTATACCTCTGTTAATTAGAAGACTATGTGTGACATCACTTCCTCCCACAGTGATGCTTAGGGAGAACAAAAATCTTAGTGTGTTTCATATTTAAATAAATTGTATATGTATAATAAAACTGTCTCAAAACAAAGCTAAACCTTATCACCAAGTTAAAAAACGAGTGGTTTAGTGAGTGCAAATGGATTGATTGTTCACAAATGTGCTGGCAGCAGGTACTTCCGCCCCACTTCCAGTGGTATGACGGGCTCTTCTGCGCTTGCGCCCGCTTTCGTGTTCAGACTCAGGTGCCGGAGGTCTCTAACGGGCCCCTCTGCGCATGCGCCCGCTTCCGCAATTGGTAACACATCCAGGAAGTCACGTTGACCTCGACAGACGCCGCGTCCGCGTCATCGCGTCACGTGCAGGAACCCGGAAGCTTTGTATGCCGTGGAAAGCGTTCTGAAATCGGAACTCATCTCTGTTAGGCCGCGCGTCACTTCCTTTAGGAATTCCATTCAGTGGATGATATCCGGGGTTTAGTCTTTGAGACGCACGTGAACCGCATATGGTGTTTCTGACAGCATTCTTTCAATAGTGGGTCCCAATGTTAAATCACTATTTCTTTTAGGATTATTGTCTGTGACTTCTTCATTTGGATCATATATGAATATATAGTTTGTTGTTCCAGAAAACATATGGAGGAAATAGAATAAAAAATATACATTACCAGAGAATCATGACAGACTTATTTATAACCAGATATGTATTAATTTCAATTTAGAGAGATTAAAATGTTGCATAACTAATAAATATTAATAAATATTAATAAAAATATTAATACAAATTATTAATAGATTACATTATTGAAGTGCCTGTGCTAGATTTCTTATATCTCTTAGTATTTATACGAGAGTGTGGGTGCTACGTTGAGGTGTCTTGTGAGTAGTGCATTAGATTATATCCATACATCATAAGAAAACGGTGAAGCCCAGAAGTGTTTAGGGGTTGTGTGAGTGAATGGTGATACAGTATTTGGTTTACAGCTGTTTCACTGGTTTAGGAACTCTCATGTGCATGCACTGTTTCTACAGCACCTAGTCTTCTCCGGAGGTCACCCTCCTTGATACTGGTCAGGCCCATAAAAATGCTTAGCTTCCACGATCGGACGAGAGTGGGCGTTCCATTTTGGTATGGCTGTAGTCTACTTAGCACCAGTTCACCAGAGGTTTTTCACAACTGAAATATAACCTAGAAATAAGAATAAAGCGCCATTCCCAAACACCACAGTGTTTATTAAAAAGGGGGGGATGGTTAGCAAGAAATCAACATTTAAAGAAAAAGAGAAATTTCAAAGCTTTCATTGAAACCAGCCGGATGCATCATCTTCAATTGGAATATCCAAAACATTTCCCTTCTGGATAGCAGATTCGCCAGGTCGCCACTTCTTTCGCCGAGTGCAACATGTTCTATGGCTTTGTATGTTAAGGCCTCAGGATTGGAATTATGATGTGACAGGAAATGTTTGGAAACTGCATGTGTTTCCACCTTGTTTTTGATGTTCCGAACGTGTTCTTGGATCCTTAGTTTCAGCTGTCTTTTCGTCTTCCCAATGTATTTTTTACCACAATCACATTCCAGAAGGTAAATTACAGAGGTTGAATTGCAGTTCATGTATTCTTTAATCTTGAATTCTTTCACATCACCTGTTGCAGAGAAAGTCTTCCGGTTTGGATGTAGGTACTTGCAGATATTGCAGTGTCCACACTTGTAACTACCTACACACCTGATGAGGGGTTCTTGCTTGTTGGTCACGGATCTCAACATGCTTGGTGCCACTAGGTCCTTGAGATTTTTGGACTTCTTGAAAATAATTTCAGGTTGTGGTGGTAGTATGTCTTTTAAAACCGGGTCCATTAGTAAAATGTTCCAATGGGTTTTCATTGATTGTCGGATGATTTTCTCGTGTCTGCTGTAGGTCGTAATGAAAGCAGTGGAGTCCTTTTTTGTTTCCCTGTTCTTATACGTTAGAAGGTCATTTCTCTCCAAAGTTCTTGTCTTAGTGACCGCCTTATCGAGAATGTTGGTAGGATATTTCTTATCCAGGAATCTATTTCTGTATTTCTCAAGTTGGTCATTGCATTCCTCTATTTCGCTGCAATTCCTTCTAATTCTATGGAACTGGGAATAGGGGATATTATTTTTCCACTGTTTTAGGTGATTACTCCTGTAGTCCAGGTAGCTATTGGTGTCTACTGGTTTGATGTAATTCCTCGTGACAATTCTGTTTTCTTTCCCCACAAGGATGAGGTCCAAGAATTCAATTTGTACCTTGTCCACTTTGGAAGTGAATGTGAGATTCAGATCGTTATGTGCTAGATATTCTGTAAAAAAATCATTAAAATCTTCCATCCCAGATCATCAGAATATCATCAATGTACCGCTTATAGAACACAATAAAATTCTTAAAAGGGTGATCACTGTAAATGTGAGTTTATTCCCATCTTCCCATAAATAGATTTGCGAAGCTTGGCGCAAAAATCGTTCCCATAGCGGTTCCGCAGCTTTGTAGATAAAAATTGTCCAAAAATTTAAAATAATTGTGGGTTAAAATGAAGAACATGATGTCACAGATAAATTGTCTATGGGAGTCAGTCAGGGAAGGGTCCTTGTCCAGATATTCTTTACATGCTGCTACACCTTTTGAATGTTCAATACATGTATAAAGTGCTTGTACATCGATTGTGACCCACAGATATGTTGATTTCCATTCAATGTCTTTAACCAAATTGAGTACCGCGGTGTATCCTTAAGATATGATGATAACTGGTTCCCATATTTCCTGAGAAAAACATCTGCATATTCAGAAAGATTTGAAGTAAGAGAGTCTATGCCGGCAACTATTGGTCTGCCTGGTGGATTTGTGATTGATTTGTGGATTTTTGGTAGAAAGTAAAATATAGGGGTAACGGGGTAGGACTGCATTAAAAACTGGTACTCCTCCTTTGTTAAAATGCTGGTACGTAGTCCATTTAAAAGTAGTGATCGCAGATCCTCCAGAAAGTCTTCTTTTGGATCTTTCTGTAAGATTTTGTAAGAATTAGTGTCGCCCAGTAATCTCCTGGCTTCTGTTATATACTTTTCTCGATCCATGATCACTAGACCCCCCCCTTTATCAGCTTGCTTGATAATAATCTCGGTATTCTTTTGTAATTTCTTTAAGGCTTCGATTTCTTTATTGGTAAGATTCTTTTCCAGGATCGGTTCCGTTTCTGAATCACAGAGGTCCTTTTTTACTAGGTCATAGAAGATACTAAGATGGTTCCCCTTGGACTCCAATGGGTAGTACTTCGATGGTGGTTTTAGGCCCGACTTCGATTGGGTAGTTGTATTGTCATAATTTCTGAGAATGGCATCTTCTTTCTTTAAGAAGTGTCGTTTCAATGTTAGTTTTTGTACGAACTTGTTGAGATCTATGAAAGTTTCAAACTTATTCATGCCGCTGGTTGGGGCAAACGATAGATCTTTATTTAGTAAGGAAATTTCAGGTTGTGAGAGAGTGTGTTGTGAGAGGTTGAAGATGTCCTTAGTTAATGGTTTTGGTGTTGAAATGTCCGCTTTTTGAGTTCTCTTCCTCCTGCCGCCCTGCCTTCCTCTTCTTCTGTAAAACATCTTTTTAGAGGGAGGCATGTCTGATATCTTCCTTTATCTGGTTCTTCATATTGTCCTTTGGTCTTGTGCCTGTACTTGGGGATAAAAAATCATTATCACTCTGGGATCCCCTTCCTTGTAGTATCGAGAACCTGTTTTTGGTTGTGGTTCTAAATTTTGATTCATTGGGGGTGTCTTGATTTCTGTTCCTGGATGGGACATTTGGTACTGTTTTCCAATATTGTTTGGTAGCTTTGTTCTGATAGAATCCTGGAGCTCTGAACCTGCTCCAGTTCTTGATCTTCCCTTGTTCATAGTCTTCTTTATCCCGTAAGAATTTATTTTCTTTCCCTTTAATTACTTCCTCCTCTATTCGTTCCATTTTCTTGCTTAATACTTTTCCGTTGATGATGTAGTCCTCCTTGTCTTTAAATTTATCAATCTCTGCTTCCTTCTCTCTGATTGAGGTCTCTAACTCAATCAGTGTGTTCTTTTTCTCCATGATCAATAATTTCATAAGATCAATGGAGCAGGTGTGCATCCCATTTTTTTATGAATTCACTGTTATTATTTCCAAAAGTGGGTTGTTTAGTCACCCTCAATCCCCTAGGGATTCTGGCTACTGAGATGTAATGTTCTAAACCCTTGACGTCCCACCATGCTTTTACTTCTTTTGTGAGAAGTCTTTCAATCCCCCAAAAAAGGTCATCTAGGTCACATGGGGGGGTGGGTGTATCCACGGGTTTGCTCTCATTAAATATTCTCTGACATAAGTCATTTCTTTTAGTAGTGCGTTCGTTGTTCCTAAACATGATAGTGAGGGAAAACTCCCACCAGGCAGCTGAATTTTAGTAATACCGAGAAAGATTTGCAATAAAAAAGAAAAAATAGCGCCACTTGTGGTAAGTTAACCTTCACAAATATGTACAATGTATGTCCAAAAATACACTCCCTTGGTATATATCTATCTATCTATCTATCTATCACAGAAACAAATTATGTATGTTTAAATTAAATTTTCTGCAGAAACCTACAACAGATACAGTGGTTGCAGGGGAAGCACCCCCCTCTATTACGCAAAAAGTTAAAATCTGATACAGTTTGATCATTGATTTGTTTTAATCTACTCGGTGCCAAGATGTTCTTTAAATTTGAAGCTTTTCTATACACTAATTGTGGTTTATTCAGGAGATTTGGTCCTAAAATTGGATCATTTTTCAAGATGTCCCAATGTTTATGCATAATTTTTCTTATTTTTGTTGCATCTCTACTATATTGTGTAATGAATGGTCGCATATGAAGGTCCTCTTTAGTAGTCAAAGACTTGTAACGAATAAGTTCTTCTCTACTGCATTGGGAAGCTCTCCAATGAGCATATTCCAATGAAGTGGGATCGTACCCTCTTTAAACAAATCTTTCAAATACAACAGCAGATTGTGACCAAAAGTCCTCCATACTACTATTATTTTTTCTTAGTCTGACAAACTGTGAGTAAGGGACACTATTTTTCCAAGAAGGCTGGTGACAGCTAGTTTGGGGGATATAGCTATTTGCGTCAACATCTTTGAAGTAGGTTTTAGTAGTAATCTGTCCCTTAAGACAGCCTTTTAGTTCTAAATTCAAGAAATTGATACTCTCACAATCGGTTTTGTATGTAAATTTAAGGTTATAATTATTACTGTTCAGGTGGTCAATAAAATTACTCACATCTTCTTGATTCCCCTGCCAGATAAACAGAAGATCATCAATGTATCTCGATATAGTTTAATGCATCGATTTTCAAATTTTGTATTATAAACATATTTCTCTTCCCACTCCCCCATAAGTATGTTAGCATATAAGGGGGGAAATTTTGTCCCCATAGCAGTTCCCTGTTTTTGTAAGTAATAATTACCGTCAAATTTGAAGAAATTATGGGGGTCATTCCGAGTTTATCGCTCGCTAGCAGTTTTTAGCAGCCGTGTAAATGCATAGTAAAAAACAGGGAAACGGCAGCGCAGTGTATCAGGGAAAAAATGAAAAGAGCCGACGTCTATACCGGCACTTCGGTTCCCGCAAGCCGCACATACCAGCACGCGGCTCCTATCAGCTACATCCGTCTCACGTACTACATCATCCCAGCGGCTTTTATCATCTCCTTGCTGCATAGCACGAGTGGGCAACGCAGGATCAAGAACCGGGGACGCCCGGTCTCGGACCAGCCCACAGGAGAGGTATTCATTACAGCAACACAGCTTTGTGACGGGCACACTATGCAGTATTTGGGACCGTTTTTCATTTATCATCTATACAAATGAATCCACAAGTGAAAATCTTGTGAGTAATTACGGATCTTCAACAAGTCTCCTTATATAAGCTGCTCCTAAATTTCCTACGATACCTATATTCATCAAGGTGTGTTTCATTATACAGTTATACATACTACTAACTTTTAAATTACTAGTTTTATGAAAAGCATATTTTTATTCAGTATTAATGGTTAATAAATTGTGTTAATTTTTAAACAAAACGTCGGCTCTTTTCATTTTTTCCCTGATACACTGCGCAGCCGTTTCCCTGTTTTTTGCAATCTCTATATAACACACACCTAGTGTTGTCGGCTGCGCGCCATATCAGGGAAATTTTGGTATTTTATAGTCTATTACTTGGGCGCTTTCAAGCAGTTATTTAGTTTTTTTGTGTAAATGCATAGTTGCTGCCCATGGGGGGTGTATTTTCGCATTGCAGGAGTGCGAACACCTGTTCAGCAGAGCGCCTGCAAACACATTTTGTGCAAAACAAGACCAGCCCTGTAGTTACTTATCCTGTGCGATGATTGCTGCGACAAGTGACACAGTAAAGATGTCAGATACCCGCCCAGCAAACGCCCGGCCACGCCTGCATTTTTCAAAACAATCCCAGAAAATGGTCCGTTGACACCCATAAATGCCCTCTTTCTATAAATCTCCTTGCGTTCGGCTGTGCAATTGGAATCATCACTAGAATCAGTGCAAAACCACAATGGACTTCGTACCTGTACGACACGCATGCGCATTGCGGTGCATATGCATGTGCAGATTAGCATTTTTTTCACTGATTGCTACACAGTGAACAACGGCAGCTAGCGATCAACCTGGAATGACCCCCTATATTCCAGTATAAACTTAATGCAATCCACAATGAACTTGATCTGTGAGACGAAACGCGTCGGGTATAGAGAATTTCTCTCGTTTTAAAGGACAGCAAGCCCCAGAAATTATCAGTCTCATAGGATTTTGAAAATTTGGCCATTTCTCATGATCTAGTAATAATACATTTTAATACTTTTATGTAATTGGTTGCTGGCTGGATCTTAATTGTATTCTATAATATTGGTTTTAAATTATTAATCACATACCCAACAACCCTAGAGGTGGAGACAGAGAGGGAAAACTACTAAATTTGGAAGCGCAATGGATTGTCAGATTGGATACTATATGTCCGAATGGGCTCAATGAACAGTTAGTTTGGAACACCTTGAGTAACAGATGACCCATCCTAATATCTACTAAGCAGAGATGAAGATCCATACCCTGGACATTGTGCTTTGTTTTCTTTCTAGGTATTCTCCATCTTTATACTTTATTTTATTTTAGTGATCTATGGCTGTTCACCATTTTGGTGTGGGATCTATACCCGAACATGTGGGAAAATGTGTAAGCGATTCTTTGGCAGAGTGGAGGAACTTGGAAACAGTGCAGGAGAGGTGGGAAACATTCAAATGTGCAATATTGAAGGCAACAGACCTTTGTATCAAAACTGTTAGGAAAAACACAAGGAAAAGGAAGCCAGTGTGGTTTGCAAAAGAAGTAGCAAATATTGTGAGAGCAAAAAAGATGGCTTTTAGGAAATATAAGCAGACACAAAATAATGAAGACAAAGAGTTATATCTTGTTAGACAGAAGGAGACGAAGAAGGTAATCAGATGTGCAAAGGCACAAGCTGAGGAGAAAATGGCCCAGTCAGTGGGTAAAGGAGGCAAAACTTTTTTTAGGTATATAAGCGAAAAGAGAAAAACAAAAGGCGGAATTATAAAACTAAAGACGGACACTGGGAGTCTTGTTGAAGGAGACAATTTAATAGCAGATCATCTTAATGATTATTTTTGCTCAGTATTTACTACTGAAAGAGAGGGGAAGGGGCCATAGTTAAGTTGCAGGGATATTCAGGAAAATGAAACAAGTACATTTACAGAGGAGAAGGTCCTAACAGAACTCTCAAAGCTGAAAGTGGACAAATCTATGGGGCCAGATGGGATACATCCAAGGATATTAAAAGAACTTAAAGAGGTGCTGGTAGCACCATTGACAGAATTATTCAACCAGTCATTAGCTACAGGAGAAATTCCAGGGGACTGGAAAAGAGCAAACGTAGTCCCACTGCACAAAAGTGGAAGCAAGGAAGAGGCAAACTACAGACCAGTGAGTCTTACATCAGTAGTAGGGAAATTGATGGAAACACTCTTAAAAGAAAGAGTTGTAGATTATCTCAAATCCGGCAATTTACTGGATCCCAAACAGCATGGATTCACTGGGGGGAGATCATGTCAAACAAATCTTATTGACTTTTTTGATTGTGTGACTAAAGTGATGGATAAAGGTGGAGCCATGGATATAGCTTATCTAGACTTTAGTAAGGCTTTTGACACAGTTCCACATCGCAGATTGCTAAATAAACTTGAAAGTTTGGGATTGGATATTAGGATTATTGAATGGATAAGATCTTGGTTGAAGGATAGAAAACAGAGAGTTGTGGTAAATGGAGTGCATTCACAGGAGGGAAATGTTACCAGTGGAGTACCCCAGGGATCTGTACTTGGACCAGTGCTTTTTAATATCTTTATTGGTGACATTGCAAATGGCATTAAAGGGAAAGTATGCCTTTTTGCAGATGACACAAAGGTATGCAACAGGGTAGACACACCAGGTGGGGTAAAACAAATGATTGAGGATCTAGGTAGACTAGAGGAATGGTCAAGAGTCTGGCAATTACAGTTTAATGCCAAAAAATGCAAAATCATGCACTTGGGTCTCAAAAATCCTAAAGCTAAATACAGTATTAATGGCACTATACTGGAAACTACTGAGGAGAAAAGGGATCTAGGAGTCACTATTTCAGATGACTTAAAAGCAGGTAAGCAATGTAACAAGGCAATGAGGAAGGCTAGTCAGATGCTTGGCTGCATTGGGAGGGGAATCAGCAGCAGAAAGAAAGAAGTAATAATGCCACTGTATAGGTCATTGGTACGGCCTTATCTAGAATACTGTATTCAGTTCTGGAGGCCATATCTTCAAAAGGATATTAATATATTAGAAACTGTACAAAGGAGGGCAACTAAAATGGTGCATGGCCTACATCACAAAACATACCCAGAAAGACTAAGAAATCTCAATATGTATAGTTTGGAGCAGAGAAGGGAAAGGGGGGACATGATAGAAACTTTCAAATATATGAAGGGTTTTAACAAAGTCCAGGAGGGAAACATTCTCCAAATGAAGAGAAGCAATAGGACACGAGGACATGCACTGAGACTGGAGGGGGGGAGGTTCAGGGGAAATTTGCGGAAAAATTATTTCACAGAAAGGGTAGTGGACAGTGGAATAGCCTCCCATCAGAGGTGGTAGAGGCTAAGACAGTAGAGCAATTTAAACATGCATGGGATAGACATAAGGATATCCTTACAAAGAAATAAGGATCAAATAAGGTTAGTGTTAAAAAATAATATAAAAAATAAATAAAAAATAAGGGGCAGACTAGATGGGCCAAGTGGTTCTTATCTGCCGACAAATTCTATGTTTCTATGTAATATAATACACCTAACTAGGCCTACAGCCCATATAACATTGGAGTTTAGGATAAATCAGGCTCAGGCCTTTCAGCCATATTAGTTTGATCATATCAGTTTGATTGTTATAGTGCAGCCTGTATATGGCTGAGCCATATTTAATACATCTTCCCCTTTGGTAATCTGTAGCTCCACGACACAATACCAGTATCTATTTAGATACAAACCACACTTTCCATTTGTTATGTATATGCACACTTAGGTTAAGTTCAGTAAAATGTTATTAGCTGGATTATATGTTTTGTGATTATGCACGGACACATTACACAACAGTGTCAAATCTAGTGCACTTTGATTTATTTTCCTCTCGCAGAGTCTGTGCGCAAGCGCGGTGGAAAGCAGCATTGGTTGCTAAGGCAACCATGTCACGGACCTCGCACGACATCATCTCCGTGAGTCACCGGAAGCTGACCAGCAGCCAACGGGGTTGATGGCGTGAGCGAAGCTCCTCTTCACTTGTGGTGACCACTGTCTTTATAAGGTAAGAGGGTTCTTTTACACATTGTTTTACACCTTGACAAAGGGGCTACGGGCCCCGAAACATCGGTTCCTTATGTGTGCTTTTTGACTATAAAGTAACTTTTGCACTTTACAAATCCCGGAGTGCCGCTGTCCATCTTTGCACATGTGTATACAATACCTCTACTGAGAGCACCTGGGCACTTATGTTTTTAACTCTTTGGAGTGCCGGACACCAGATGCTGTGTGTATATATATATATATATATATATATATATATATATATAGATATATATATAGATATATATAGATATATAGATAGATATACACTGTATATTTGTATGAAGTATTGAAGTATATGTGTATATTCAGTGTGTGTGTGAATGAATATATATACACCGTGTGAATGAATATATATACACCGCACCCCATGCTTGGCCCCACCCCCTTTGGAAACCCCCCTTCACAAATCCTGCATTTGCCCCTGCCCAGGTGCAAGATAAACAACAGTATGTAGAGATACTCCTGAGGTTACCAGGCCTAGGTTCTTCCACGGACATTTAGACCGCAACGCAGTCTCTGATAGTTAAGTCATATAGATGTTCCTCCTCAACTGTACCTCTGCACCTCTGTGACCTCATTAAAACTCAGCTTGAGCCAGGCACTGCATGGACCTGAGCCGTATCAGGCCTGCACATGCTGCTGGCTGTTCTGCATTTCTTTGCCACTGAGAACTTCAGTCATGGGGTGTGTGGTTTGGCAATCCTAAGCAACATTTTGTTGCTTCCTCACGCAAGACCTGGCAGACCTTATTGCTTTTAGATTTCTCCTGCTGAGCATAAGCATAATGATGAACATAAGAACACTAGATCAGTGATAAAAATGCACCTTTGGACTACTTAAAATCTAGGTTCAGGTGCCTTGACAAATCTGTTGGGATTTTGTTTAATTTGCCAACTAAAGTGTTTTACATTGTGCTCTGTTGCTGTATATTCCATAATATGGTTTTGCAACAACCTCCACTGCCAGAATATGCAATATACAGTAGAGATGAGCGGGTTCGGTTTCTCTGAATCCGAACCCGCCAGAACTTCATGTTTTTTTTCACGGGTCCGAGCGACTCGGATCTTCCCGCCTTGCTCGGTTAACCCGAGCGCGCCCGAACGTCATCATGACGCTGTCGGATTCTCGCGAGGCTCGGATTCTATCGCGAGACTCGGATTCTATATAAGGAGCCGCGCGTCGCCGCCATTTTCACACGTGCATTGAGATTGATAGGGAGAGGACGTGGCTGGCGTCCTCTCCATTTAGATTATAAGAGACTGAGAGAGATTTACTGGAGCTGACTAGGAGGAGTACTGTTACTGTAGAAGTGTAGAGACTGAGTGGAGAGAGTTTACTAGTGAGGACAGTGCAGTTTACTTTATAATCCGTTCTCTGCCTGAAAAAAGCGATACACAGCACACAGTGACTCAGTCACATACCATATCTGTGTGCACTGCTCAGGCTCAGGCCAGTGTGCTGCATCATCTATTATCTATATATAATATTATATATATCTGTCTGACTGCTCAGCTCACACAGCTTATAATTGTGGGGGAGACTGGGGAGCACTACTGCAGTGCCAGTTATAGGTTATAGCAGGAGCCAGGAGTACATAATATATTATATAGTGAGTGACCACCAGACACACAGTGCAGTTTATTTAATATATCCGTTCTCTGCCTGAAAAAAGCGATACACACAGTGACTCAGTCAGTCACATACCATATCTGTGTGCACTGCTCAGGCTCAGGCCAGTGTGCTGCATCATCTATTATCTATATATAATATTATATATATCTGTCTGACTGCTCAGCTCACACAGCTTATAATTGTGGGGGAGACTGGGGAGCACTACTGCAGTGCCAGTTATAGGTTATAGCAGGAGCCAGGAGTACATAATATATTATATAGTGAGTGACCACCAGACACACAGTGCAGTTTATTTAATATATCCGTTCTCTGCCTGAAAAAAGCGATACACACAGTGACTCAGTCAGTCACATACCATATCTGTGTGCACTGCTCAGGCTCAGGCCAGTGTGCTGCATCATCTATATATATTATATATCTGTCTGACTGCTCAGCTCACACAGCTTATAATTGTGGGGGAGACTGGGGAGCACTACTGCAGTGCCAGTTATAGGTTATAGCAGGAGCCAGGAGTACATATTATATTAAAATTAAACAGTGCACACTTTTGCTGCAGGAGTGCCACTGCCAGTGTGACTGACCAGTGACCTGACCACACTGACCACCAGTATAGTTAGTAGTATACTTATATTGTGATTGCCTGAAAAAGTTAAACACTCGTCGTGTGACTTCACTTGTGTGTTTTTTTTTTTTTTTATTCTATAAAAATAAAACTCATTCTGCTGACAGACAGTGTCCAGCAGGTCCGTCATTATATAATATATAATATATACCTGTCCGGCTGCAGTAGTGATATATATATATATTTTTTATATCATTTATCATCCAGTCGCAGCAGACACAGTACGGTAGTTCACGGCTGTGGCTACCTCTGTGTCTCTGCACTCGGCAGGCAGTCCGTCCATAATTGTAATACCACCTAACCGTGGATTTTTTTCATTCTTCTTTATACATACATAGTTACATAGACATCTTCTCTTTATCAACCAGTCTATATTAGCTGCAGACACAGTACAGTACGGTAGTTCACGGCTGTGGCTACCTCTGTGTCTGCACTCGGCAGGCAGTCCATCCATAATTGTATACCACCTAACCGTGGTTTTTTTTCATTCTTCTTTATACATACATAGTTACATAGACATCTTCTCTTTATCAACCAGTCTATATTAGCTGCAGACACAGTACAGTACGGTAGTTCACGGCTGTGGCTACCTCTGTGTCTGCACTCGGCAGGCAGTCCGTCCATAATTGTATACCACCTAACCGTGGATTTTTTTCAGTCTTCTTTATACATACATAGTTACATAGACATCTTCTCTTTATCAACCAGTCTATATTAGCTGCAGACACAGTACAGTACGGTAGTTCACGGCTGTGGCTACCTCTGTGTCTGCAGTCGGCAGGCAGTCCATAATTGTATACTAGTATCCATCTCCATTGTTTACCTGAGGTGCCTTTTAGTTGTGCCTATTAAAATATGGAGAACAAAAATGTTGAGGTTCCAAAATTAGGGAAAGATCAAGATCCACTTCCACCTCGTGCTGAAGCTGCTGCCACTAGTCATGGCCGAGACGATGAAATGCCAGCAACGTCGTCTGCCAAGGCCGATGCCCAATGTCATAGTACAGAGCATGTCAAATCCAAAACACCAAATATCAGAAAAAAAAGGACTCCAAAACCTAAAATAAAATTGTCGGAGGAGAAGCGTAAACTTGCCAATATGCCATTTACCACACGGAGTGGCAAGGAACGGCTGAGGCCCTGGCCTATGTTCATGGCTAGTGGTTCAGCTTCACATGAGGATGGAAGCACTCAGCCTCTCGCTATAAAAATGAAAAGACTCAAGCTGGCAAAAGCAGCACAGCAAAGAACTGTGCATTCTTCGAAATCCCAAATCCACAAGGAGAGTCCAATTGTGTCGGTTGCGATGCCTGACCTTCCCAACACTGGACGTGAAGAGCATGCGCCTTCCACCATTTGCACGCCCCCTGCAAGTGCTGGAAGGAGCACCCGCAGTCCAGTTCCTGATAGTCAGATTGAAGATGTCAGTGTTGAAGTACACCAGGATGAGGAGGATATGGGTGTTGCTGGCGCTGGGGAGGAAATTGACCAGGAGGATTCTGATGGTGAGGTGGTTTGTTGAAGTCAGGCACCCGGGGAGACACCTGTTGTCCGTGGGAGGAATATGGCCGTTGACATGCCAGGTGAAAATACCAAAAAAATCAGCTCTTCGGTGTGGAGGTATTTCACCAGAAATGCGGACAACAGGTGTCAAGCCGTGTGTTCCCTTTGTCAAGCTGTAATAAGTAGGGGTAAGGACGTTAACCACCTCGGAACATCCTCCCTTATACGTCACCTGCAGCGCATTCATAATAAGTCAGTGACAAGTTCAAAAACTTTGGGTGACAGCGGAAGCAGTCCACTGACCAGTAAATCCCTTCCTCTTGTAACCAAGCTCACGCAAACCACCCCACCAACTCCCTCAGTGTCGATTTCCTCCTTCCCCAGGAATGCCAATAGTCCTGCAGGCCATGTCACTGGCAATTCTGACGAGTCCTCTCCTGCCTGGGATTCCTCCGATGCATCCTTGCGTGTAACGCCTACTGCTGCTGGCGCTGCTGTTGTTGCCGCTGGGAGTCGATGGTCATCCCAGAGGGGAAGTCGTAAGCCCACTTGTACTACTTCCAGTAAGCAATTGACTGTTCAACAGTCCTTTGCGAGGAAGATGAAATATCACAGCAGTCATCCTACTGCAAAGCGGATAACTGAGGCCTTGACAACTATGTTGGTGTTAGACGTGCGTCCGGTATCCGCCGTTAGTTCACAGGGAACTAGACAATTTATTGAGGCAGTGTGCCCCCGTTACCAAATACCATCTAGGTTCCACTTCTCTAGGCAGGCGATACCGAGAATGTACATGGACGTCAGAAAAAGACTCACCAGTGTCCTAAAAAATGCAGTTGTACCCAATGTCCACTTAACCACGGACATGTGGACAAGTGGAGCAGGGCAGGGTCAGGACTATATGACTGTGACAGCCCACTGGGTAGATGTATGGACTCCCGCCGCAAGAACAGCAGCGGCGGCACCAGTAGCAGCATCTCGCAAACGCCAACTCTTTCCTAGGCAGGCTACGCTTTGTATCACCGCTTTCCAGAATACGCACACAGCTGAAAACCTCTTACGGCAACTGAGGAAGATCATCGCGGAATGGCTTACCCCAATTGGACTCTCCTGTGGATTTGTGGCATCGGACAACGCTAGCAATATTGTGTGTGCATTAAATATGGGCAAATTCCAGCACGTCCCATGTTTTGCACATACCTTGAATTTGGTGGTGCAGAATTTTTTAAAAAACGACAGGGGCGTGCAAGAGATGCTGTCGGTGGCCAGAAGAATTGCGGGACACTTTCGGCGTACAGGCACCACGTACAGAAGACTGGAGCACCACCAAAAACTACTGAACCTGCCCTGCCATCATCTGAAGCAAGAAGTGGTAACGAGGTGGAATTCAACCCTCTATATGCTTCAGAGGTTGGAGGAGCAGCAAAAGGCCATTCAAGCCTATACAATTGAGCACGATATAGGAGGTGGAATGCACCTGTCTCAAGTGCAGTGGAGAATGATTTCAACGTTGTGCAAGGTTCTGATGCCCTTTGAACTTGCCACACGTGAAGTCAGTTCAGACACTGCCAGCCTGAGTCAGGTCATTCCCCTCATCAGGCTTTTGCAGAAGAAGCTGGAGGCATTGAAGAAGGAGCTAAAAGGGAGCGATTCCGCTAGGCATGTGGGACTTGTGGATGCAGCCCTTAATTCGCTTAACAAGGATTCACGGGTGGTCAATCTGTTGAAATCAGAGCACTACATTTTGGCCACCGTGCTCGATCCTAGATTTAAAGCCTACCTTGGATCTCTCTTTCCGGCAGACACAAGTCTGCTGGGGTTGAAAGACCTGCTGGTGACAAAATTGTCAAGTCAAGCGGAACGCGACCTGTCAACATCTCCTCCTTCACATTCTCCCGCAACTGGGGGTGCGAGGAAAAGGCTCAGAATTCCGAGCCCACCCGCTGGCGGTGATGCAGGGCAGTCTGGAGCGACTGCTGATGCTGACATCTGGTCCGGACTGAAGGACCTGACAACGATTACGGACATGTCGTCTACTGTCACTGCATATGATTCTCTCAACATTGATAGAATGGTGGAGGATTATATGAGTGACCGCATCCAAGTAGGCACGTCACACAGTCCGTACTTATACTGGCAGGAAAAAGAGGCAATTTGGAGGCCCTTGCACAAACTGGCTTTATTCTACCTAAGTTGCCCTCCCACAAGTGTGTACTCCGAAAGAGTGTTTAGTGCCGCCGCTCACCTTGTCAGCAATCGGCGTACGAGGTTACATCCAGAAAATGTGGAGAAGATGATGTTCATTAAAATGAATTATAATCAATTCCTCCGCGGAGACATTGACCAGCAGCAATTGCCTCCACAAAGTACACAGGGAGCTGAGATGGTGGATTCCAGTGGGGACGAATTGATAATCTGTGAGGAGGGGGATGTACACGGTGATATATCGGAGGGTGAAGATGAGGTGGACATCTTGCCTCTGTAGAGCCAGTTTGTGCAAGGAGAGATTAATTGCTTCTTTTTTGGGGGGGGTCCAAACCAACCCGTCATATCAGTCACAGTCGTGTGGCAGACCCTGTCACTGAAATGATGGGTTGGTTAAAGTGTGCATGTCCTGTTTTGTTTATACAACATAAGGGTGGGTGGGAGGGCCCAAGGACAATTCCATCTTGCACCTCTTTTTTCTTTTCTTTTTCTTTGCATCATGTGCTGATTGGGGAGGGTTTTTTGGAAGGGACATCCTGCGTGACACTGCAGTGCCACTCCTAGATGGGCCCGGTGTTTGTGTCGGCCACTAGGGTCGCTAATCTTACTCACACAGTCAGCTACCTCATTGCGCCTCTTTTTTTCTTTGCGTCATGTGCTGTTTGGGGAGGGTTTTTTGGAAGGGACATCCTGCGTGACACTGCAGTGCCACTCCTAGATGGGCCCGGTGTTTGTGTCGGCCACTAGGGTCGCTAATCTTACTCACACAGCTACCTCATTGCGCCTCTTTTTTTCTTTGCGTCATGTGCTGTTTGGGGAGGGTTTTTTGGAAGGGACATCCTGCGTGACACTGCAGTGCCACTCCTAGATGGGCCCGGTGTTTGTGTCGGCCACTAGGGTCGCTAATCTTACTCACACAGCTACCTCATTGCGCCTCTTTTTTTCTTTGCGTCATGTGCTGTTTGGGGAGGGTTTTTTGGAAGGGACATCCTGCGTGACACTGCAGTGCCACTCCTAAATGGGCCCGGTGTTTGTGTCGGCCACTAGGGTCGCTAATCTTACTCACACAGCTACCTCATTGCGCCTCTTTTTTTCTTTGCGTCATGTGCTGTTTGGGGAGGGTTTTTTGGAAGGGCCATCCTGCGTGACACTGCAGTGCCACTCCTAGATGGGCCCGGTGTTTGTGTCGGCCACTAGGGTCGCTAATCTTACTCACACAGCTACCTCATTGCGCCTCTTTTTTTCTTTGCGTCATGTGCTGTTTGGGGAGGGTTTTTTGGAAGGGACATCCTGCGTGACACTGCAGTGCCACTCCTAGATGGGCCCGGTGTTTGTGTCGGCCACTAGGGTCGCTTATCTTACTCACACAGCGACCTCGGTGCAAATTTTAGGACTAAAAATAATATTGTGAGGTGTGAGGTATTCAGAATAGACTGAAAATGAGTGTAAATTATGGTTTTTGAGGTTAATAATACTTTGGGATCAAAATGACCCCCAAATTCTATGATTTAAGCTGTTTTTTAGTGTTTTTTGAAAAAAACACCCGAATCCAAAACACACCCGAATCCGACAAAAAAAATTCGGTGAGGTTTTGCCAAAACGCGTTCGAACCCAAAACACGGCCGCGGAACCGAACCCAAAACCAAAACACAAAACCCGAAAAATTTCAGGCGCTCATCTCTAATATACAGTACACTGAGCATGCAGGGGTATTTTTAAATCATGTGAGCACAGAAAGTGGAAGGCAGGTCAGACAATCAGCAATTAACAGCTATTTACCCTGTGAGTATAATACACAATATTGGTAATTTCACCTTTTTATAAAAATACAGCATGTGCTTGTGTGGTAGAATTAACTAGGCATATTGTAAAACGTGTCCCAAAATATTTAGTTGAAAGGTATAAATAAGGCAGCATTGTAACATAACGTATCAAAGGATTTTAAAGAATAGAATTCAAAATAGGTTTGTCTATTTGTATGAACTACAGAGACACATCATTCTATGGCAGGGATGTAAAGGGAGCCGATAACGGCAAAATGCCTGTTGTTTGCGGCCATTGCTACAATCATCGGGCATTTTGCAAAGTCGGCTAATGTAATAGTGCCCACAAAGCAACTTTTTCAGACGCTTTCTGCTCTAAAGTAGAGAGCACAATAAAAATTTGGATCCAGATGTTTTTCCTGTGTTAAGTATATAACTCGGCCAATATAATGAAGTCCGATATTGCAAGTCGGACACAAACAGCTCTAAAACTCTCAAAGAATTTAGAAGTGTTTTTTTTTGGCTGAGTTTGTTATGAAAATATTACAAATCAATTACAGGTTGAGTATTCCATATCCAAATATTCCGAAGCATGGAATAATCCGAAATATAGAATTTTTTGAGTGAGAGTAAGATAGTGAAACCTTTGTTTTCTGATGGCTCAGTGTACACAAACTTTGTTTAATACACAAAGTTAGTAAAAATATTGTATTAAATGACCTTCAGGCTGTGTGTATATGGTGTTTATAAAACAAATGCATTCTGTGCTTAGACTTAGGTAAAAATCGCCATTATATCTCATTATGGTATGCAATTATTCCAAAATACGGAAAAATCCGATATCCAAAATACTTCTGGTCCCAAGCATTTTGGATAAGGGATACTCAACCTGTATAAGTACACGTTTCAAGCAGAGTTGCAGTAATTAAACACTTCAATACATTTTGACACTTGAATAAAAAAACAACTTTGATCTGTAAAAATGATCCACGCACTGTACATAGCATTTTTACATTATTTTCCCCAGGAAATGTGTGTTAAGAGTTATCTAAATGTACCAAGTCGCACAATCAGTTCCAGCTGAATCCAATGATATGTGACATGCCTATATTCTGTGTGTAATTTCAAAATACTCCATGTA